>NW_027495095.1:0-208239 GCF_021521415.1 Bidens hawaiensis | reverse complement strand
CTTGTAGGTTTTTGAGTAGTAGCAAAATTGTTGAAGGGTTCGACAGCCATCGTCGCTATAGCATTGTCTGCTTGACCGTCATCGTCGTTGGATTCCTCGCTGGAGTAGCCTTCAGTGTCGTCTGATTGAGCGTCGTCGACGTCGTCGGCTTCCTCATCTAGTATAAAACATGTTCTTGTTCGATTGTTTCATCTATAAGCTTCATCGTCGATTGTTTTTTAATAATTTAGAGTGTAAATCACTGTCGTGCTGATTTGTGGAGTGGAAAATTTTTAATAATTTGGAGTGTAATTTGATTTTTGGAGTGTTAAATGTAATTTGGAGTTTTTAAATATTTGGAGCCAATATTTTGGAGCCTTTTGAGTTTTGTCTCCCTTTTAATTAAGAACCAATAGATTATTGGCATAGTTTTTACGGCAGAGAACCTGTGGCTGAAAATAGACACTTTAACAGAAGATGGTTGGATAAGCGTGTTACTTGCGTATTAGGATATTTATATATGTTTATGTACATTAGCGTGTTACAAGCGTAATAGTGTTTTTAACAAAGTGTTTTTTGTTTCATTTTTAGATTTAACCAAGTGTTTTTAGTTTTTTCGATTTGTTTTAAGATACTCCATAATTACCATTCATTAAAAGTTTTCATACAAAAGGCACCATTACAATACATTCCATGAAACAAAATAAGAGTGAATAAGAAAATAGATGATACAAGAAACTATAAAAGTAAAGCATTTAAAAGCTAACCAACCAACATTCAACACAATAAACTAAAAAGTGTATCAATACAACCATACAGATATTACCCAGAGTGACCAAATCACAAATGTTCCAAAATTCACCAAACACATCAACAAATATTTCCCAAATGTTCCAAACATCACCAAATCACTAATCAACTTTTGAAACTAACAAACTACCTTCATTGAAGTCATATTCAAATCTGCACTTATCACCAATCTGTAATTCATTTTCCTCCTTGAAAATTTTCCATTTTTGTAAAGAATATTTGAATTTCAGCTTCGACACTTCACCATGAAGTTTCATTTTTTTTACGACCTTCGGTATTGATCAAAGTGATTAGCATTCCTTCATAGGTATCAATCTTGGTAGCAGTGTGACCCGGAAGACGCTATGAAAAGCAAATTTCAAATATACTTGTAACTAAAAAAGATTTAAAAATTCAATTTTCCAATTTCTTGGTGACGTTCATGTGGAAGATGATTTTAGAGTCATCATTTTGCTCATCAAGATGAATTGGGTTTTGGGAGGAACTACCTTGATTGCTTAATTGGTAGTTGAGAAACAGCTGATTTGGACCAGGAAGGATAAATTCTATGCCATCTTCATGAAAGATATTAATATGAAATGTCTTATCTGATATGATTTCAAACACAACAAACGAACCACCTTTCAAGTTGGTTTGTTTAAAAACCTCAATCCATCCATCCTCTAGCCTACAACCCATTCCATCCCAAAGACATGAAACTTTAAACATATATCTATCTGGGGCAATAAGCTCGAAAAGCAAATTCATGTAATTGTCACCAAATTCTTGAATCACGTACCACTCAGGGAAATCCTATTAAACATGTTAATTAAAAGACATTTGAATTTGGAAACAATCATTAAAAATTGAAAACAGAAATTAAAACTTACTAAGTAATGGACGTGTCGGTTTCTGACTGGAATACATATCATAGTACCGGATTGATCATTTACGTTTCTTTTGAAAGTAAACATATTCAACATAGATCTTGATTTAAACTCAAAAACAACATATGTTCCAGCTTCTATACAACATTCTCTGATTAATTCAGTCCAACCGGTTCCAAAATAAAAGTCATCAAGTACTTTGATTAAAACAACAGAAAACGTTCTACCACTTTGATCATAAATCAAACAAAAGCCGGTATTCGATTTCATGTCAGCAAACATTGGTTGAACAGCTTTAGGAATGAGCTATAAGTAACACAAAAAATGTTCTTAGAATGTATATGTTGCAAAACTGTAAAATGTTTCATAAAATAAATTAACCAGATAACATTAACATACCATCCTACTCATGGAATCGTTGTCGATATCTACCAGGAACTTAACTCCATTATTGAGACGTGGCATTTTTATGTTCTTACAGTAAATACGAATTACAGTAAAGCGAAGTAGAAGTCGATTTAGGGTTTTGAAGTTAAAAGGGGTTTGAATTTTGGTTTTATTTATTTCTACTCATTTAATTATATATATATATATATATATATATATATATATATATTGGTTTTTGTTTTATAACTTTTTAAAAATAGTATAAAAACATTTACTTTTAGTTTTTTTTACTAACATTCCGGTATTAAATTTCGTTAAAAGTTGAGTTCGTTTAATAAATCGTATTTTTTAAATAAAATTAAATTTTTTTCCATTATTGAAGTATTATCTTAACCATTAGTAAGAATTTCTGGATAAGATTTACAACTTCGTAATAGAGAAGCTCATAACATTCTAGTGTTATCATTATCATATGGTTATCATCATCACCATATGTGTTATGATGATGATCAACATCATAAAGTTATCATGGTTATCATGTATTATAGTGGTTATCATCATCATAATCATCGATCACCGTCACCATGAAATGGCATCATCATCAGATGTGCGGGTAATCAACGTGGTCATTGTATAGGCTATCGTAGTCGGCGTTGATCATACGGGTAACATATATCTCGCTATCAGTATCGTTATCATCGTCACACATCATCATCATCATCATCATCATCCTATTTCCATGTACGGGATGTAGCCAGCATCGTATGGGTTATCATAAACAAAACGCCCAATATTAGCGATCACTGTCGGCACCATCTTATGAATTGTTGCTGCCATCAAACGACATCATTAGTCATACATGCTACCATCAGTATGACCATCTATCATGGTCGTTGTCGATCATACGGGTTACATGTCATTAAACATCGGTGTCACCACTATGTGTGTGTGTACGAGCGCGCCTGTGTGGCGTATTGTCATATAGGTACATATAATTGGTCATCATCATATATATGTGTGATCATCATCATAGACGTCATGCTCGTCGTACGAGCTACAGTCGCCATCGTATGGGTTGGCGTAAGCAAACCGTACCATATAGGTTAGCAACATCAATATGATAACCACCACCAACCCAGGTTGTTATATTGGCATCGTCTCGTTATAATTGGGCCAATCATCATGGTCATCATACGGGATAGCACCGTCATCATCTCATGTATTACATATCTGCAATCATACTACACACCACCTACTACCACCATCCACCGCCCACATTCGCCACAACGACCTCCAGCACCAACCACTAACCACACTCCACCACCACCCACCACAACCACCCACCACACCACCACCACCCACTAATATTATATATAAATATATATACATTTATTTATACCCATCCACCACCACCACCCACTACCCACCACCACCACCACCCACCCACCACCACCACCACCGACCTCCGCCACCACCACCCACTGCCCACCACTACCACCCACCACCACACATCCGCCACCACGAACCACCACACCTTCGCCACCGTCCACCACCATCTAATATTATATATATATATTGCTAATATACAATACAAACCGTACGATTAAAATTTAAAAGCACGCTCCTTTTTGCTACTATACAATACTAACTGTATGATTAACTAATCTACTTCTGGAACGACGATAATTATTCCCAAAATTCAACCTCATAAGTCAATATTTCTAAAAACCGTCGACGATTCGTTTCTACTGTGAAGCACAAGCACAAGCCCGAGTGGTTTAATTATTCTGGAACGAAACCAAAATGAAGAACCCTAACTCATCTACTTCTGGAACGGAACCAAGGACCAAGCAAAAGCACGATAGGTCTCAGAATAAAGATGGAACATGTGTTAATTTATGATTTTTTTAGCATTTTTGGTTTACTTAATCTTAAAATGTAAGCATTTGTTTGAATCTTCGTATGCATTAAAACGTTTGATAAGCGTGTTGTTGTTGTAATAAATATCTTTGTTTTTTTAAATCTATGTATAATATTAAAGCATGTTATAAGTGTATGATTAGCGTGTTATGGCTTTGGTATGAGAATTTATCATTGTGATGTTTGATAAGAGTTTTCTGTTTCCTTGTGATTCGTGTTATTATCCCCTACCCCCGTGTTTTATTGTATGTATGTGATTCAGTGTCGAAAAACACAAGACTGATAAAAGGAAGACTAAAAAAGTTGCTCCGGTGGGGAAAACAAAACATGTTGTGGAAGCAGACTCTGATTCAGACCTTGACACAAAAATCGACAAGTTGTTGTCAAAGCGGAAACAGGTGGAACACAGCACCTCTGGCCTGGACTTTCAGCGTCCGAAAAAGAGAGCCATTAAAGAAAAAAAGCCAGCCGAGAGGGGAAAACCTTTTGATGAATTTGTAGACAAAAAATTGAAGAATAGGAGTGCACTTTGTAATATTGTTGATGCAGTGAAGGCAATGACCACTGCCCAAAAAACTTGTGTAGAAGAAATGGGTTTCGGGTCAATGTTAAGACTTCCAGTAACCCAAACTCCAACAACTTTGGGATATTGGTTGCTCATGAACTATAATAACCGTTTAAATGAATTGAACATTGGGAGCGGTGTTATTAAGATAACACCACAAAAAGTACATTAAGTGTTTGGGATACCAATGGGTAAGATTCCTGTTTTAGACAAGAGTAGACCAAGATTGGGGGAAGATGTTACTACGGATTTGTTCAAAAATCAATTCCCGACAAATTCAAGAATAAGTATAAAGCATGTGAAAGACAAACTGGCCATGGATCAAGGAGTTGGTGAACTATTTAAGATTAATTTCCTTGTGTTGTTCAACACCTGTATAGGATTTGTGACAAAATCAACAATAGTCAATCAACGATTCATCTCCGCAATTGATAAAACCTCGGATATTCCAAATATGGACTGGTGCAGCTATGTTATTGAAAACTTGAAAATGACAAAGGAAGAATTACGTGGGCCACCATGCTTCGTTGGATGTATCCCTTTGAAAGGTGTATGAAGGTTATCAAAGGGCATGTGCGAAACAAAACTTATCCAGAAGGGTGCATTGCTGAGGAGAACATTGCGGAAGAAACAATCGAGTTTCTGAGCGAATACCAAAAAAACATCAAGAGTACTGTTGGTATTCCACATGATAAGCATGATGATAATGGGGAGACAATTCCTGTCACAGGCGCTAAATCCGTTGAAGTTTCTTCTGATCTCTTCAAGAGAGCACATTTCTATGTGCTGCAGAATACGCTTGAAATAGCGTCGTATATCGAGTAAGTATTACTAACATATATACTCTAAATATATATATATATATATATATATATATAGGGTGCAGTTACTGTATATAGAAAACTTAAACGCTCAACAAACGCACCCATATATTAATTCAGAATATACCGTACGTTAAGGCATTAGCGTACAGTAACTGCACCCATATATATATATATATATATATATATATATATATATATATATATATATATATATATATATATATATATATATATATATATATTAATTCATAATATATTATACTCCTACTTGCAGACAACACAAGACCTCTTTGAAAAACCAAATGCCTGGTAAACGACAAGCATTGCTAGAGAATGAGCATACTTGAAAGTTTGGTGACTGGTTACGCGACAAGGTAGATCAATTTATTAAGTCTTCTATAATTTTTAAAAATCTTTTATAGTTTCTGCAATGTAGGTGAAGAATCTAATCCTTGTAATGAAATTCAGGTTGAAAGAGAGCTAGCGGGCTCCCCAGGTTCTGTATCGGAAACCGTAAAGTGGATTGCACACGGAGCATACCGCAACGTTTACAATACGACTCATACGACATCAACGGTTTTGAATTTCGTACAAAATCTCATGATGGTAGAGTTTACCAGAACAGCGGGGTTGGTGTAGAGGCGGATGACATGCACATCAAAAAAGACGTGGTGACCTATGGACAAAACTTTTATTTTGGGATTTTGCAAGAGATATGGATCCTAGATTATCATACTAAAAGAATTCCGGTCTTCATGTGCCAATGGGTTGACCGTAAACATGTCAAACATGATATTCTTGGTTACACGTCGGTCGACCTAAACAAATTTGGCCACAAGGATGATCCGTTCATATTGGCCTCGCAAGCACGCCAGGTGTTTTATGTTCAAGATCAGCTGGATTGAAAAAAGCATGTTGTCCTCATGACTCCACACAAGAATTATAGGCATTCGTATGACGAGGTCAATGAGGAATTTAGTACGGTAACTTTCCCTCATGAGGGTAATACATTGCCACTTGTACAACCAAATCAACTACTTCGTAATGAGTCCCCGGATGATTACTGGAGGCCCAAGAAAAAGCCTACAACTATTCGTAATGGAGATTGACACCGATGTCGGGGTTGTCGACCCAGCAGTTGTGTTCGTTCGGCTAGTTAGATGTATATAATGTTTAAATTTAGTTGTGATAATGTTTAAATAATGTTTAAATTGAGTTGTGATACTGACTCGTGCTATATCAAAGTTACATTAATACAAAGAAAGCCCAAAAATGCATCATGTTGTCTAGGGTGTTCATGGTTCTGTGACAGTCATCATTTCTCGTCTGATGGTTTTGTTTCTTGCACAACCTCTATTTGGTTATGTTTCAACATACTTTTCAATAGCTGGTTTCCTACAAAACATTATCAACTCATTTTATAAAAAAGACCATTATGCCCTTTTTTTCACTAACCTGCATACCAAAATTTTACCCTCCAGACTTTGATGAAGCCTTTGAACAAATAAAATTCAGTTTTGAAAAACCACTTCCAAACTCAATGCCATCATCAGTAACCTAATTTATGATTTGGTGATGGCATTGAGTTTTGGAAAGGATTTTTATCAAAAACTAAGATCTTTGGGAAGTTTAAATATGCGGAAACCTTAGAGTTTTTCTGCTTGGCCAAGTTTGGAATTCACATAACATATATAAAAGTGTAATAAATTTCAGTCACCAGTTTTATTGCAGTAATTAAAGTCTCTGTTGTTATATAGTTGGTTGTTGAGTGTATAACACCCTATAACTGCATACTAATTACTACCTGTCAAAATGGTTTCACAAGCTTTGAAAACGCACAGAAGCTAATTAATTTTGGAAATTAATTACATTTATACCTACTACCTGTCAAAAATCTTGGAAATATATTTATGTAATGATAGCCTACATTCAAGTTAATTAAAATAAAAAAAAACTAGTATATCACACGCTTTTGTACGCTTTAAATACCTTTCAAAAATATTGGAAATATATTTATGTAATGATAGCCTACATTCAAGTTAATTAAAATAAAAAAACTGGTATATCTTACTAGATAGGCTACAGATCAACTTAACTACATTTATTGTCTGAACTACCAAAAAATAAATTTTAGGTCTATTTTGTTATTCAATCACACTAACATCTATTTTAAAGTTAATTAAAAAAAACTACATCCAATACACTATACATACGCATAAACCAAAATATAATAATAACATTTACAGTTAATAATAACATTTACAATAACATTCACATAACATATTAATACCAAAATATAATAACATTTACATTAATATAGAAAACCAAATTACATAAAACTAACTCCTAGCATCCGATTCAATATCGGAATCTACATCGATATCCATCGGATTCTCAGCTTCTGGAGTCCTGCCATCAGATTCCGTATCCGAATCTACATCCGGATTCTCTTCTAGAGTATGAGAGGGCATGATCCTCTTGTACATGCAATCCGAGGTGTAGGTGGAGTCCTTAATCCTATGGAGGCGAAGGTTCACCTGTGTACGGAATGCCCCATAAAGGGACATAGCCTTGTAGTCCTCCAAGTTGTTCAACTCAATGTACGCCACCTCGATTCCCAGGACTACCATATCAATGCTGAAATAATCAGCAGTCGTGTACCCAAGCCACCTAACCATTCGGTTAAGTTGTTGGTACGTGAAGGTTTGAGGGTGGACATAGTCCACAAACCTCACCCTTTGATTCTTCCGGATGGCGCCGGAAGCAAAGTGGAAAACAATGGTGAAGAAGGTGGGGTCGTAGTAGATGGGGGCATGAGTACCCGGTTCACGTCCGATCCATGTTGAAGCCATTATCAGAAATAAATCAGAAGTAGATTGTGATTGTGATTGTGGTTGTGGTTGTGATTGTGATTGTGATTGTGGATTGTGATTGTGATTGTGGATTGTGGATTGTGATTGTGATTGTGATTGTGGATTGTGATTGTGATTGTGATTGTGATTGTGATTGTGACTGGTAATTAAACACCATCGGAACCCGGCGATACATCTTCCTGACAATTTGAATTTGGCGGCACAAGAAACTGTAAAGGCAATGATGACGTCGTCACTCGTCAAATCAACGTGTGGCCATTAATTATGTTTGGACACGCTTAAAAATATTTTAGTGTGACCATTTATCACTTATAGACACACATAATAAGTGTATCTGTGACAATAAAAAACTTAGAAAAAATAAAACTAAGATACTCTTTGGTCACACAACCTCTTATAAGTGGCCATTAATTACATTTGGACACACTTAAAAAAATTAAGTGTGACCATTTCTCATTTATAGCCACATATAATAAGTGTATCTGTGACAATAAAAAACTTATGAAAAATAAAACTAAGATACTCTTTGGTCACACAACCTCGTATAAGTGGCCATTAATTACATTTTGACACACTTAATAATATTTAAGTGTGACCATTTATCACTTATAGCCACACATAATAAGTGTATCCGTGACAATAAAAAACTTAGGAAATATAAAAGTAAACTACTCTTTGGTCACACAACCTCGTGTAAGTGGCCATATATTTTAAGCGTTTTAGCCGCATTACTAATAAATACAATGGTTGTTTGTCATATTTCGCCACTTTATTAAAAATGCGGCTAGAAAATGTGACATTAGGTCACACAACGTAATATAACTGGCTATATCTTTTACCTTTTACACACATCTCTTATCAATACAGTAGCCGTTTGTCACATTTGGCCACACTATTAAAACATGTGGCTAGTTAAATGTCACAGTTTGTATCAAAGATCAAACAAACTATGACTGTAGGTCATATGTCGCCACACGTTTTTATAATGTGGCTAGTTTTTGTCACGGTTTTTTTCAAAGTGTGGCGAAAAGTACCTGAGTAGGTATAGAATGGTCACATGAAGAATAATATGTGTGGCCAAAACATTCTGGAAGGTTTTCAAACATGATCAAAGACCTTTTAGCCACACATTTAAGCCGAAGGTCGATATTCACGTAGTGAATAAACGACTAAAACTAGTAAATAAAAAAACTTATAATATACAAACTGACCTGCCATCAGATGCTAAGCCTAAAACGGGCAGCACTGCTACTTATCGTAGGGTATTTAGAAGGATTGAATTGTCAGAACCTTAACTACTGGCATGTACTTCGAGAAAACGAACACGTTGGATGTGGCACATTTTTATAGGCAGTGTGTGTGTAATGAAGGTGTGAGGGATGAATGGGGTTTCACCCCATGGCCTCCTTTTATAGGCAAATTTTTTGTTCCACCGCGTATCGCGACGGAGTTTAAACCATGTCGTCACGTAGCGCGACGGACCTTTTAACCACCTCGGAACAATACATTATGTCGCATATCGCGACGTGGTCTTGGGTTAGCCATTGCGTAGCGCAACCCCCTCTACTAGGCTTGGTGTGTCGACAACTAGACCTACCAGATGTCACCACGTGGTGGCACATGGCCGGTCCAATATTGCCACATGTTGACACGTGGTTGGAGATGTGTCACATTGGCGTGGTGACTATGTCACGTAGCGCACGAAAGGATGTGTGGGTTCGCCGCATAGCGTGACATTGTCCATTCTTGGGTTTTGAAGTTCTCCCGCTGCGTATCGCGACAGCTTGTTTTTATCTGTCACATAGCGTGACGGGTCCAAATTTACAAAATTTCCATTTCAGTCCCTTGACTTTTGTGATTGACATATTTGGCCCGAAAAATTAGAGATGTTAGACAAACACGGTAATCACCCTCGTTTCTAAAATGGAACCTTCATGTATTTATCTTCATACAAGTCTCCATGCAAAAAATCATTATTCACATCACGTTGATGTGCATGCCATCCTTTTTTTACTGCAACGAACTAACTTTGCAATGGATGCAAGGTGTCATGGAAGTCAGTGCCTTCCATTTGGGTAAAACCCTTTGCAACGAGGCGAGCCTTGTATCGTTCTATGTCTTCGTTGGGCTTGTACTTTGTATACCCACTTCGAGTCGATTGGTCGTTTCCCTTTTGGCAATTCTTCTAACGTCCAAGTTTTAAACAATTAAAGGGCTTGAATTTCAGCTTTCATGGTGTCGACCCAATTTGGATTGCGAATAGCTTGACCAAAATATTTCAGCTCATCATTTGAGGTAATGGCCGACAAAAAAACTTTATGTGAGTTAGGAAAATTATCATAAGAAAAAAAATGTGCTAAAGGATGTACCGTTGAGGTACCTTGATCAGAGTCGGAAGGAAGGCAATCGATCTTGATCTAAAGATGGAGGGAGCTTCACATTATAATATTTCAGATAAGTTGGTCTATTTTGATTACGTTTGGGCCTTTCTTGGACCATCTTTAAAAGTTTTAGCGGTTGAGCCATGAAAAGGAGGCTGTTAGGATATAATCGGCTTGTCTTCAGAGTTGGTGGCTATTGGGTCAATGGGAGATGATTCTCCACCAAAGGTGGGCCTTCGGAATTGTTTTGCTGGCTTGTGACTTCATTGTGGATTATTGGTTCATCTTGAAAAATATTTATATTTGGGCCTAACGTATCTTTATATGTTATGGGTTTTTGGATAACAACATTGGGTTCATTTTCGGTTCTAACTGTACATTCATAATCCCACATCTTCGGCCACACAAAGAAAATTTTCTTCATCCTTTTGTGTGTCAACTTTTATGAGGGGAAGAGTATCCTCCACAAATTTAGCATCCCTTGTGACTATATTTTTTTTTTATTTTGAATTCAAAAAATTTAATTCCCTTTGTACCCGATGGATAACCTAAAAATATTCCCAGTCTCCCCCTTATTTCAAACATCTCCCCTTTTTTCTCCGTTCTAGGATAATACGCAATACATCCAAGGACCCTCAAATGTTCATAGTAGGGTTTTTATTGTTGAGCAACTCATAGGGTGTTTTTCCATCAGTGACATCATATGAAGCCAATTTATGATGTGAGTTTCCATTAAGACGTATTCCCCCCAAAATCGAGTAGAGAGATTGGCCTCGTATTTCTGGAAGTGAAAAAAACGAAGCTTCTTGGATGATTAAACGATTCAAGCGATGATGAAAAAGAACCCAAGTGTCTAATCAAAACCCTAAAACCAATAGGGGTGATAGTTCACTTCAAACGAACTAAATCAATTTTGTGAAGAAGAATGCATGGCAAGACTTCTAGCTGCACCCTATTCGACACAACAAAACGATGTGATCGAGAAGCGAAACTGAACTCTCACCAAGATGATCAGAAGCATCTTAAAGGTAATGAGGGTGCCTAAACGAACTCTTGTAGGACAAACTTCATACAATAAATTCAAGAAAACAAAACCGAGTCATGAGCATCTCCGCGTGTATGGGTGTGGTGCATATGCAAAAATCAACACAACCATTATTTATAAGGTTAGACAATCGATTGAGGGGTCAAGGTATTCTACAAAGAGGGACAAAAATGAGAAGAATTTCTAGAAATAAAAAACCCTAAAAAAATGAAAAATTAATAAAAAAAAATTATAACTCAGAATTTAATAAAAAAAATGAAAGTTTTAAAAACGCAAAAATGTTTCTACCGTCTTTCTCGTTCTAAAAAACTCGAAAAACAAAATTTTGAGGAAAAAAACATTATTGTGTATTTTTTATTTATCATTGTGTTTTGTGTTTATTTTTGTCATTGATTGTGCGATATGTGCTTTTTTCCATGACATTGTGTCTTTTTTCTTGATATTGTGTTATATTATTCAACATTGTGTTATATTTTGTTCGGTATTGTGTTAAATTTGCAACCCATTGTATCTTTTTTTTATTTATCATTGTGTTGTTTGTTCATTTTCGGCGTTGTGTCTTTGTTCTTGACATTGTAACTTTTCGTCGGGTTTTTTTGAATGGGAATAACAGGGGAAACATTTTGGTTTTTTTTATTTTTTCGTTTTTTATCTATATTTATATTTCGAGTTATGATTTTTTAATTATTTTATTTGAATTTTATGTTTAGGGGTCTTTTGTGTGACCACAAATCATTCTCACACTTCTCATTTTATATCTCTTTGTATTTTAACTTTACCCACGATTGAGAGGCCTCATCCACCACATGACTAAACCGGGTACCAAGGCGTACAAGTTATACGACACACGAAACTATCTTAAATCAAGACGTTAATTTTAAGAAATCAAAAGGATGGAATGGGCCGAAACATGAAATGCAGACGTTGTGTATCCCCGAAACCAGGTATCATGTTTATTATCACATGGGAAAATATGATCGATTGCGGGAACTGGGCCGATTTTACCCAGCCCAGCTGGACCGAAATGAGCAGCCCGAGACAATTCAAGACCCAGATTCTGGCCCAACTAGTAGCAGCAGCAACAGCCCCAATCTGATAAGGAAACGGCGGCCCATGAAGTAGGCCTGGTCGATAATATGATGAACTGCAGGCGATCAAAACATTCATTTCTCAAATTGCTATTTAAGTAAGGTTTAAGGCTAATATCTATTAAGGTCAAAAAATCTCGATATAACATAACTTTCATTTCTCAAAATAAATAAATAAAAAATATCTGGGCAGGTATAACCATACAAGAGTCGGCCACCTCCATCCATAAAAACCCTAATTTGTTCGTACCATTTGTACACCTGCCTCGGCTTATCGGAATTCAGAAACCTCATCTTGTTCACCGTAATGTGCGTTTATCTTTCATTTCCCAAATTACTTCATGAGTTTATAAATTCTGATATCTTTTGCTCTATATTGATAAACGACACTTCACAAATTTATACATGTTTTTCATTGATTTAAAATTGTTGTGATTTTTAAACATGTTCTTGTTTTTGTGTTTCTTGCAAATTGTTAGTCTGATTGAATTGACAGACTTTTGTTTGATTTTCAAACTTCTAGGATCGGATCTGTTAGTTTATATACTCACTTAATTTCATGTATCCATTGCTGGCTATAGTTCTATGTTCTTGTCATGTTGTTTAAAATATTGTGATTTATACGGATTCTGATACGTACCTTTTTTCCTACACACTTCATGAATTTATAAACGCTTTCCATTGATTTGCAAGTTCTGATATATTTTGCCGAACACATGTTGCCTGAAAATTGTTAGACTGACTAGACTGAGGTTGATTAAAAAATTTGTGATTTATACGTATCAAGATATATTTTTGCCTTATATTGATTATTAACCCTTGATTCGGTCCATTACTCTGCTATAAACTACGTGTTCTTTTGTTGCTGCAAATTGTACGTTAGGGTGATTGAATTGAGGTTCATGAAAAGTGTTTATTTGGATAGATTGTGATATTTAATGTTATAAAATCGAATTGAGGTTTATTTCTATGCCAAACACATGTACTTGTCAGGCGTTTGATTATAAATCTGATAAGAAAGTGTTATTATAACATAATCGGTTGGTTTTACATGTTTGATTTGCTTTGTGAATGTTGAAGTAACGATGACATCAAAATCAAAATCCAACGGACAAAAAAGCAAGAAGTTGAAGGCCGAGGTTCGGAAATATTCCAAACAACAACGGCAAGATAAAAAGGCAGCAAGAAACTGGTTGGAGCTTCCATCTGACATAATGGTGAACATACTCCAAAGGGTTGGTGCGGATGACATACTTCATAACGCCCAAAAAGTATGCACAGCCTGGCGTGAAATCCACAAAGACCCTGCTATGTGGAGGGTCGTTTCTTTGAACAAATTTTCCGCTAAATTTAGAGATGTGAGAAAATGTTTGCAGATGTGTAGGCATGTTGTCGATAGAAGCCAAGGCCAGTTGGTCGACTTAACCCTCATTGGTTTTTGCCATGACAAGCTTCTTCAGTATGTTGCTGATAGGTATGCAATCACATGGATTTGTTAACATCTTACAATATAAAACTTTTCATTTACAGTTTTTCTATAAGCAAAATGTAACGAAAGCTCAAATGTTTATACTATTATGGTTGATAAAAATTGTTTCTTTTTCAGAAAACATGTCTTGCAACTTTTTCCAAACTTGTTTTATTAGTTAGAGAGTGTTTTGGTATTTTAATGTAACTTGAATGTTTGTGTAATAGTTGACATGTGGACTAATTTTTTATTCATATATATAATCTAGGGTTTGTTAGCAGTATCAGGTCTTAAGATTGATAATTACCATATAGGACCGGATCTGCTAACACTTTTTGTTAGAAAATATTTTAATAAAATATCTGATATGTTTCTGTTTCCCTTCTGTTCACAGATGAAGTCAGCTTAGACGTTTAGAACTCGTATACTATATTTCTAATATAGATGGCATCACGAGTACTGAAGCTTTCAAGAAATTATCATCACTGGAAGAACCCAGCCTTGTAAGAACAATGGTCAAGAAAGTGAATATTGAAGATGTTGGGCGTTATTGCCCCCTGCTAAAGACACTGAAACTGAACGAAGAGGGATTTAGATTCAAATTAGTTAGGGACGATGTGGATGTTCAAAATGAGATTGCCTTAGCAATTGCGGAAAACCTACCTCAGTTGACTCACCTTGAACTCGTTGGTAACTGCATACAAAACATTGGGTTGGAGGCGATTCTGGATGGTTGTTGTCACCTTGAATCGCTTGATTTGCGTGGGTGCATGGGCCTTGATCTAACAGGGGACTTAGGGAAAAGATTTTCACAACAGATTAAGTATCTGAGACTTCCTCATGAGTCTTTTAAACCCTATGATGATGTGGAAATGAATAGGATGCTGTATGCTTTGATCATGGGGATGGAACCTGCTTAGTAAGTTGTTGTAGGCGATTTTGCTAATGATTTCTCAAATTTTAGTAAACTTGGGTAACTTCTAAAGATGCTTGTTCTGGGAATTAATATGCATTTCTTATGACTGGTTTGATTGTGGTTGTCCAATAAGAATAGGTTATTTAACAATGTGAAACTGCAGTTTAGTGTATGCATATGAGTGTCATTTCAAAATAGGGTCTTACTAACTACACCCCACACCGCTCAAACCGTCGCTTATAGCTCTATCCGCGGCATATAAGGATATTTTCTAAAAGGGTTTTTTTTGTCTTTTTGTGTTAATTTTATTATACTTTTAATTTAATTTTATTTATTTTAATTATTGTTTTTCCTTTTGTTGTTTTATTAAAAATAGATTTTGTTTTATTTTCTTTATCAACAATTAAAAAATTATAACGAAACAATGTAAATAAACGATATATACATACACACAACCATTACAACGAGTTTGTACAAATAATAATAAAAATCTATCGTAATGGCAGTGTCACGAATGGCATCGTTGCCATCGTGCTATCAAACCTACATCTGAATCCCGGTCTATCGTCGTCCTTGCGGCCACGCCTGACGCCCGATGTGCTCGCTTAATGGTCAGAACGTGATGGTGGTTTTTGTGCTTTTTATTGTCACGTAAATCCTAAGATTTAATTATCTTTCGTTAATACGCTAATGACGTTGTCATTTATATATATATTTCTACATTTTGTTATTATTTGTACAAACTCGTTGTAATGGTGGTGGTTTCGTGTTTTTTATTGTACAATGTCGTCGTTGTCCTCGCGACCACACCTAATGCTCGATGTGCTCGCTTCATGGTCAGAACGCGGTGGTGGTTTTTTGTGTTTTTTATCGTCACATAATCCTACGATTTAAGCATCGCATGCTAACACACCAGTGACGCTGCCATTTAGATAGATTTCTACATTTTGTTATTATTTGTACAAATTTGTTGTAATGGTTGTGTGTGTGTGTGTGTGTATCGTTTATTTACATTGATTCGTTTTAATTGGTGTAATTCTTGATAAAGAAATTCAATAATTTTTTTAATAAAACGACAAAATAAAAAATAATAATCAATTAAATTAAATTAAAACTAATATACATTAAACATAAAAAGACAAAATCACACGTTTTTTTAAAAAACACATATGCCACATATAGAGCTATAAGCCGTGGTTAAACAAAGACAAAAAGACACATCTTTTTAGAAAACACCTATAAGCCGTAGATAGAGCTATAAGCGACGGTTTGAGCGGTTTTCTAACCACACCTCCAGTGTGGTTAGAAAAGCCCTTCAAAATATGATGTTTGATTTCTTAATTATATCTAGGTTTGGCAAAACCTCACATATTTTCTGCTCGTACTATTATTTATTATTTTTCTATACATGATCAACGGTACTTTGTTGCTTCAATGAAAATGATATTTTGTATGTTTAAACTGGACAGATTAGTTAAACCAAATCAAATAAGCCAATCGACCAGTTTGAGATTTATATTGTTTGATTCACCCTATGCCTAAAAAAGAACTAGGTCTAATGTTGGTTTATGGTGTGGAAATTGACACCTGTTGTATAAATACTTAAAAAAATATAAAGTAAAATGTTTTACAGTAAATTATAATATATATATTGTAACACCCCGACCAAAGGCGGATTATACATCGGGGCGCCACATATTGTTTCATTACTCGTGACACTATTGGGTGTCAATATTTAATAAATACGTTCATTCGCGCACGCGCAAGGTAAACATAAGATAACATAAATCATCATAATTCAATATATTATAAGGCAAAATATTCGAACAACAATAACTTGTCTTGATACATTTTAATCTAGGTCCAAAAGTAAAAACGTCCTACGTGTCCACAAGCTCCAAATGTAGCTTCAGCAAACCTGAACATGTGTTAAAATAAACGTCAAACACTTGCGTGTTGGTGAGAAATCAAGTTTAATACAATACATAGATAACAATAAATCTGCGCGCAACATGTGTATGTCTGGTTTTCAACAAGGGTGTAATCTGATCGGGATCAACTCTAAGATTCATAGACTGCCAGTGCTCACAATTGAGCTCACAAACAAGACAAACTGTGCATGTGCAAACAAAAGAGAAAATCATAAACGATAGTTCTCCCGTGTTCATCTAATGGTACCATGAGAACTGCGGAATAGACCGACAAGACGGTTAATGATCCACACATACAAATAAACAGCCAAGTCTACGTCCTCAACACATGGGATACTGCGCGACTAAAGTTCATAAACAGTTTAAGACTCTAAGTTTGTATGAACACATGAACATCCCAAAACATTAAAAATAAAATGGGGTTAGGTACGAGATTACTCACTTGATAAACGATGCGGTGTAAGATAAAGCAAGAACCAACTTTAAACAAGCACAAGTTAACCTATAAATAAGATTATTGTTTTAATGATTGGTTTTAAGTCTTGATTATAAGTTAGCATAATTAATAAGTAAATTATTATATATAATATATATATTACCGGAAAAGCAGGGCGGAACAGGGAGGAAGACGGAGGCAGAGAGGAAGGCGGCAGAGAGAGCAAGGAGCAAGAGAGAACATGAGAGATTAAGTGTTTTGTGTGTGTAGTGTTAGGAAAATATTATTATTATTTATAGAGAAACCCTAGGAGACACAATCCCTAGAAAAGGGGAAAAGATCTCCAAAAAGCAAAAGATTCCAAAAGCAAAAGATATCAAAAGATATGGCAGCAGGGAAAAGAGAAAAAGCTGACAGGTTAACAGTAAAAAGGCATGGGAGGGTCAGATAAAGGTACTGGTCAAGCATGGAAAAAGCAGATCTCCAAAGATAATGTCAGTCACTTTTTCTGCCAACCAATGGGGTTGGTGCGCATGCTGCGCCGAAAGTAACTTTTCAAACATAAAGCAGATTAGGTCAACGGCTCAAAAGATAAGACAACACAAAAGCAAACGGCTAGATTAAACAGAAGAAAACTCAAAGGGTTTAGCGCGAGAAAGCTCGAGCGCGAAGGCAGACACAGAAGGTCAAGAGAGCGCGAGCGCGAAGGCAGACAGAACCAACCTTAACGCGTCGCGGAAAGAACTACATTTCTAAGCGCGCCGCGGGAAGAATCACATTTCTTAGCGCGCCGCGGGAGGAACTAAAATTCCTAGCGCGCCGCGGGAAGAACTATAATTCTTCGCGCGTCGAGGGATGAACTACGATTCTTAGCGCGCTGCGAGAAGAACTACAAATCCTTAGCGCGTCGCGGGAAGAACTACCGTTCTTAGCGCGCTGCGAGAAGAATTACAATTCTTAGCGCGCTGCGAGAAGAGTTCGTCTCGCGTATCGCTGTAACAGGTGGTCTTCACGCAGGCTTCCTTGCGTGGAGCTGCGCAGACAACCCTAGGCGGGAAGGAACAAAGGACAAGCAAAGAGTTAGAAGAAAAAGAGGGAAACAAGGCTTAAGGGCGGGACGGCGACAAGAGGGAAAAGAAGGCGGAAAGAGAGAAGGAAGAGGGACGGGACGGCGGAAAGAAAGA
The DNA here is from genome assembly GCF_021521415.1 of Bidens hawaiensis. NCBI lineage: Eukaryota > Viridiplantae > Streptophyta > Magnoliopsida > Asterales > Asteraceae > Bidens > Bidens hawaiensis. Next base: position 189,566 of record NW_027495095.1, on the reverse strand, counting down.
GAGAGAAAGAGGCGGGAAGGAAAATATATTATTATTATTAAAAGTAAAATATAAGTATAAATAAATATTAAATCATAAAAGAAAGAGATCGGGTCAGAGAAACGGGTACCTGGGTCGGGTCGGATCAGGGCAGATGTTACATATATATATATATATATATATATATATATATATATATATATATATATATGGTAAGGATCCTAAGAGAATCCTTTGTAAATTGAGAACTTTGAAAACCATTTTAGACCACTAAAAACACCTTTAAAAAAATATTTTAAAAAATCATAAAACAAAAGATAATAAAAATTTTAAAAAAGTAAAAAAACCAAAATTCTTATATTTCATTCCGGTTTCATTAAAAAAATAAATAAAAACAAAAAAACGTCGTATTATACACATATGTATAATTTTATATAATCTTTAATTACGTAATATACACATATGTACAATATCATTTATCTTAAATTATACACATATGTAAAAAACATGTAAATGTACATATATGTATATAGAGAAAAGATCTAATACACTAATGCTTATCGTACAAATACGTACGCGAATTTCGTTTTTCACGAATCGATCCATGAAATCACATCCAAACATCTCAGAATCATCAATTCATATTCAATCAATCATTGTTTCACCGAAAAAACAGTTTTGGATAGTTAATCGATCAATTTTTCACTTTTATTCACAAAGACAGTTTTTAAGCATTTAACGAGCGTTTAATGAGCGTTTAAGGTTTTGTGAGTGTTTTCTGAGCGTTTTAGGTTTTTGCCTTTGTTTTTTGGCTTTAAGCGTCTCACCTACCGTACGTTAAGCATTAGCGTACAGTAACTGCACCATATGTATATATTATACATACGTGTATATAATTTAGCTAAATCGAGTTTTTTTTTTTGAAACCGGGATGATAAAATAAGAATTTTGGTTTTTTTTTACTTTTTTGATTTTTGTGTTTTTTTGATTTTATGATTTTTTCTTATTATTTTTGAGTTTTTTGTGGTCCAAAATGGTTCTCATAATTCTCAATTTCAAAAAAGTTTTCTCATGATCCTGATCATATATATATATATATATATATATATAAGTACTTTAGAAAATTAAAAAAAATGGATATTTAATTATTTAAGTGATTAAATATTAAATTTTTTTGGCATCAAACTTAGTTTTATTTTGTTATACACTAGTGATTGTATTTGCTACCGAAATAATTCCGGTCACTAATTAAATTTATGTCCATATCGCAACCTATGTTTTTTTTGTGTGTTCTTTAATTAGTGACTGTATTTGCAACAAAAAAAAAACTCAGTATCTATATTGCGACTCGATCTTGACAGAAATTTCATGATGGAACTTGTTTCACTCACTGTTTTGTGATTGCTTTTGTCATTGTTTTTTTTTTATTCACCAATAAGTAATAATGTGACAAATTTAATTTTGGTTGTGGATACGGTATATTATGATTGTGTTTGTCGGTCGTCAGTTTGAGTCATGTCACCAGCTCATCAATTAAACAAAAAATATATACTATTTCTAGTTTGAGATATCAAGTGAATGACACAAGTTTCTCTTAGTTTGCAGACCCCTTTTATGTAATCCGTTTTAATAAAATTTTAGGTCAAATTACTACTACCTTTCAAAATGGTAAATAAAATTGTCCAAGTAGAATTTCTTGACTAGTGCCTTTTTTCATAAAACATAAAGCAATTTTGTATTAAAGTTTTAGTAATGATATGAATGGTATACATATGTTCCAAAAATGAAAAAAAAATATATCAATAAATAGATAAATTGATATTTCAAGATGAAATGGTATTCTTATATACAAAAATCATTCTTATATAAAAAAACTTAACTTGGTATAATCCGTTTTTTTTATTCCTCATTACACATTGTAATAATTATTTTGTTCTTCACATTAATAATGTTACAGGGTTATAGAATTCAAGCATATGTAAGGAAGACATGCATCCCGAAACATGATGTTTGGCTGGGTGAGAACAGGTCGTTTATTGTTCGCAAAGCAGTTGATATCCATATTCTAAGTTGTAATTATTTAGTCAACTAATAATTTGCATGTTGTATTAATTTATTTAAATGCATTCCAATTTTAAATTAGTTATTTAGTCAACCATTTTTGTAAAATTTCTAATAATAAATCCTTAATTAAGCTTTCCATAAATTTACTTTTACATGACATTTTTCTAATTAAATGACTTTTGACCATTCCATGACAATTTTTAATTGCAAATATATATTTAGAATTGTGTAAATGTGTAACAATGATATGCATATTATACATTAGGTAGGATCAAATACAAATCAAGTTTTATGTAAAAACAATAAGAACCAACCAAACTGCGACACATGTCTTATTAATTAATTAATGGTGTGGGGCAACATCGTCATATAATTAAAGTATGGATTATGGAAATCCCGTAATTAAGCAAGCCATTTAATTTTCTATTATTTATTGTTGGTTATGTTTACCATATTAAAATATATATATATATATATATATATATATATATATATTATATTATATATATAGTAAGGATCCTAAGAGAACCCTTTGTAAATTGAGAACTTTGAGAACCATTTTGGACCACTAAAAACACCTTTAAAAAATTATTTAAAAAAATCATAAAACAAAAAAGAACAAAAATTTTTAAAAAGTATAAAACCCAAAATTCTTATATTTCATTCCGGTTTCATTAAAAATAATTAAAAAAATAAAAAAAAATATTAAAAAAAAATTCGTATTATACACATATGTATAATTTTATTTAATCTTTAGTTACGTAATATACACATATGTACAGTATCATTTATCTTAAATTATACACATGTGTATAAAAAAACATGTAAATGTACATATATGTATATATTATACATATGTGTATATAATTTAGCTAAACCGAGTTTTTTTTATTTTTTTATGAAACCGGGATGTTAAAATAAGAATTTTGGTTTTTTTACTTTTTTCATTTTTGTGTTTTTTTTTATTTTATGATTTTTTTATTTTTTGTTTTTTGTGATCCAAAATGGTTCTCAAAGTTCTCAATTTCAAAAAGGTTCTCTCATGATTCTGATCATATATATATATATGATCAAAGTTCCAAAAAGGTTCTCAAAGTTCTCAATATATATATATATATATATATATATATATATATATATATATATATATATATATTGGTATTAGAATTGAACGAGTAAATGATATAGAACATTCAAATGGTGTTGTTATTTTACAGCATGGTTATCCGAACCAAAAGTCATAAGCACTGTGCTATTATACAAAAACAATACGAAAATTTCATTTTACTCTTAATAATATATAAATGTGATATTATACAATAACAATAATAGTTATTAGTGTGCTGTTATGTGAAAATCATTGTGTTGTTATGCTTAAATTGTGTTGTTATGTTAAAATTGTTGTGCTGTTATATTTAAACCAATGTGTTGTTATACAATGCAATATTTTCAACGTTTACATGTGTTGTTTGTAAAAGTCGTTGTGTTGGCATGTTAAAATAAATGTCTTGTTATAAGAACAACATAACAACACACAATGCATACCAACTTGATAACTTATGACCTTGCTATATAATAGCACAAATGAACAAATGAAAATGGTTTGCTTGTTAAAACACAATAGTTGATGACACAATAAAATGATTAACGCCTAAAAGTTCATGGCATTTAAAGGAATTATATATTATTTTAATATATATAGAAAATAATTTAATGAAAGATTTCAAGGTGATTTTGATTAATTCTTCTTTGATATCGTAGCAACATGAAACCATTTTATTAATGCGTGGCAAATTTTTTGGAACTTAATTGGCTTCTTTATATAAACACAAAATATACTAAACTGCCCTATACTAAACTACCCTTGCTTATAAGTAAAAACTCAATCTCTTTACAAACTAATTGAGAAATTAAATCTCAACCATAAATCTTAAATATTAAAGGCCATGATTTGTTCTCACGCTATTTACTTAAATTGTGTTTTGTACAATAACCAACCTCTATTATACATTCCTATTTTAATTCACTCCGTTTTCAACTATATAATATTACTTTCACTAATACCTTTTTAACATTGCAAATTCATTTTAAACATTCCTTTAGCTAAGAATAGTCCATTTACATCGAAGGTTTGTAATTTTTTTTAAGTACACTATAATTATAGTTAAATGCATGATTTAGTTATATATATATATATATATATGGATAGGATTCAGAGAGAACTAAAGAACTAGTAAAGAATAATTTTTAACTATTTTTAAAAAATTATTTTGTGATTTTTTTCTTTTCTCCTTCTAATAAGATGATATTGTTCCTAAAAAAAGCGTCAGATGTAATGCGTATATGCATCAATGTGTATTGTATATATAAAATAGTGTTTTATTGCATATAATACAACACAAATACATTATCTAATACACATTATTGCATGTATGTAATACAACACTAATACACATATGCACTATATCGATTTTTTTTAATTTTTGTGTATAATATAATACTATTGCAAATATACAATACAAACAACTATATATATGCTATTCAACACTATTTCAAATATCAAAATGCACACTATTGCACATATGCATTATAAAAAAAAGTCGATGTATTGCATATATGCATTACAACGTTAATTTTTTTAATATTTTTTTATTTTTTTTTTCATTTTTATATTTTTTGTGATGAAGAATAACAACATATAAGAAGGATGGAAGAAAACAAATTTTAAATATATTTTTTATAAATAAATTAAAAATACTTCATTATTAGTTCTCTAGTTCTCTCCATAAAATAGAGTTCTCTCATGATACTCTCCCTATATATATATATATATATATATATATATAATGGTTCAAATAAGAATAAGAAGTTTCTTAGGAATGGTAAGAACTAACAAAATTTTGACATTTGGCATTACAAATGATGGTGAAAGAACAATTATAGAAAACTATATCGGTTATAATGATAAAAGAGTAATTCTAGGAAACTATGTCGGTTATTGGTAATTTTAAATCTTAACTATTGATTCACATGATCCAATGACTATGATTTATTCCTAGTCTTTTTAGAAAATTACTTATTTTTATGATAACTCTCCTATATATATATATATATATATATATATATATATATATATATATATTAACAAGGATACATATCTTGGTCTCTTTTATTGACACCCTTTTGTAAGGACTTGATCTTTGTTAAATTTGAAATACCCTTTTACCTTTTTGCAAAGACTTGACAACCTATTATTTTTATTTTTTTGTTTATAAGGGTTTAATTATATATTTAACCTTTTGCATTGCATGTGGCATAAGCTTGATCATTTGTTAATTCAGAATACTCCATATATACCAATTAACTAAAGTGGCACAAAACAAAGGTCATGTTAATATTGTAATTGATATTAACATGCTAATTATTTGTTGAACATAATGGAAGGATGAGAAAGTGTTTCTAGACAACTAGGACTTATCCATTATGTTTAGGATTGTATAATGGTGACCATGTTTGACTCACAACAAAATTAGGTGTTTATATCTGAATTTAGGTTATTCTCCATGTTGGACTAAAATTTTTATTTAGTCTTAATGATAAGTATTTTTGTTATTTTTTTATTTGATTGTTTTTTAGTTTCACAGTCTATTTTTATTCATTTTTATTCTATGTAGGTTCATTAGATATGCATGGAGTTGTGATTTTACAAGACTTTTTGTTATTCCATCGAGTATTTAGTTGGGAGCACGTTTTGGTGAATTTTTCATTTCTCTTTTTTAGATCTGTCAATTCAATATTATAATCATTCTATAAATTAAAGCTTATTATTTATATTGGTCTTTTTTATCGCTTTGCATTGTAACTTATTAACCGAACCAATTACATATCGTTTACATTAACAGGTTAGATTCAAGCTGAATTGGGTTGGGTAGGGCCAATTCAAGCTAATCATGTTAAGTTGTATTATTATGTTTAGTTGATCGTTTTGAATATTCAGCTCGTGTCTATTAAGGCTAATATCTATTAAGGTCAAAAAATCTCGATATAACATAACTTTCATGTCTCAAAATAAATAAATAAAAATATCTGGGCAGGTATAACCATACAAGAGTCGGCCACCTCCATCCATAAAAACCCTAATTTGTTCGTACCATTTGTACACCTGCCTCGGCTTATCGGAATTCAGAAACCTCATCTTGTTCACCGTAATGTGCGTTTATCTTTCATTTCCCAAATTACTTCATGAGTTTATAAATTCTGATATCTTTTGCTCTATATTGATAAACGACACTTCACAAATTTATACATGTTTTTCATTGATTTAAAATTGTTGTGATTTTTAAACATGTTCTTGTTTTTGTGTTTCTTGCAAATTGTTAGTCTGATTGAATTGACAGACTTTTGTTTGATTTTCAAACTTCTAGGATCGGATCTGTTAGTTTATATACTCACTTAATTTCATGTATCCATTGCTGGCTATAGTTCTATGTTCTTGTCTTGTTTAAAATATTGTGATTTATACGGATTCTAATACGTACCTTTTTTCCTACACACTTCACGAATTTATAAACGCTTTTCATTGATTTGCAAGTTCTGATATATTTTGCCGAACACATGTTGCCTGAAAATTGTTAAGACTGACTGGACTTAGGTTGATTAAAAAATTTGTGATTTATACGTATCAAGATATATTTTTGCCTTCTATTGATTATTGACCCTTGATTCGGTCCATTACTCTGCTATAAACTACGTGTTCTTTTGTTGCTGCAAATTGCACGTTAGGGTGATTGAATTGAGGTTCATGAAAAGTGTTTATTTGGATAGATTGTGATATTTAATGTTATAAAATCGAATTGAGGTTTATTTCTATGCCAAACACATGTACTTGTCAGGCGTTTGATTATAAATCTGATAAGAAAGTGTTATTATAACATAATCGGTTGGTTTTACATGTTTGATTTGCTTTGTGAATGTTGAAGTAACGATGACATCAAAATCAAAATCCAACGGACAAAAAAGCAAGAAGTTGAAGGCCGAGGTTCGGAAATATTCCAAACAACCACGGCAAGATAAAAAGGCAGCAAGAAACTGGTTGGAGCTTCCATCTGACATAATGGTGAACATACTCCAAAGGGTTGGTGCGGATGACATACTTCATAACGCCCAAAAAGTATGCACAGCCTGGCGTGAAATCTACAAAGACCCTGCTATGTGGAGGGTCGTTTGTATGAACAAATTTTCCGCTAAATTTAGAGATGTGAGAAAATGTTCGCAGATGTGTAAGCATGTTGTCGATAGAAGCCAAGGCCAGTTGGTCGACTTAACCCTCATTGGTTTTTGCCATGACAAGCTTCTTCAGTATGTTGCTGATAGGTATGCAATCACATGGATTTGTTAACATCTTACAATATAAAACTTTTCATTTACTGTTTTTCTATAAGCAAAATGTAACGAAAGCTCAAATGTTTATACTATTATGGTTGATAAAAATTGTTTCTTTTTCAGAAAACATGTCTTGCAACTTTTTCCAAACTTGTTTTATTAGTTAGAGAGTGTTTTGGTATTTTAATGTAACTTGAATGTTTGTGTAATAGTTGACATGTGGACTAATTTTTTATTCATATGTATAATCTAGGGTTTGTTAGCAGTATCAGGTCTTAAGATTGATAATTACCATATAGGACCGGATCTGCTAACACTTTTTGTTAGAAAATATTTTAATAAAATATCTGATATGTTTCCGTTTCCCTTCTGTTCACAGATGAAGTCAGCTTAGACGTTTAGAACTCGTATACTATATTTCTAATATAGATGGCATCACGAGTACTGAAGCTTTCAAGAAATTATCATCACTGGAAGAACCCAGCCTTGTAAGAACAATGGTCAAGAAAGTGAATATTGAAGATGTTGGGCGTTATTGCCCCCTGCTAAAGACACTGACACTGAACGAAGAGGGATTTAGATTCAAATTAGTTAGGGACGATGTGGATGTTCAAAATGAGATTGCCTTAGCAATTGCGGAAAACCTACCTCAGTTGACTCACCTTGAACTCGTTGGTAACTGCATACAAAACATTGGGTTGGAGGCGATTCTGGATGGTTGTTGTCACCTTGAATCGCTTGATTTGCGTGGGTGCATGGGCCTTGATCTAACAGGGGACTTAGGGAAAAGATGCTCACAACAAATTAAGTATCTGAGACTTCCTCATGAGTCTTTTAAACCCTATGATGATGTGGAAGTGACTAGGATGCTGTATGCTTTGATCATGGGGATGGAACCTGCTTAGTAAGTTGTTGTAGGCGGTTCTGCTGATGATTTCTCAAATTTTAGGAAACTTGGGTAACTTCTAAAGATGCTTGTTCTGGGAATTAATATCCGTTTCTTATGACTGATTTGATTGTGGTTGTCCAATAAGAATAGGTTATTATGTGTCATTTCAAAATATGATGTTTGGTTTCTTAATTATATCTAGTGTTGGCAAAACCTCACATATATTCTGCTCGTACTATTATTTATAATTTTTTTATACATGATCAATGGTACTTTGTTGCTTCAATGAAAAGGATATTTGTATGTTTAAACTGGCCTAAGTTAAACCGAAACAAATAAGCCAATCGACCAGTTTGAGATTTATATTGTTTGATTCACCCTATGTCTCAAAAAGAACTAGGTCTAATGTGGAAATTGAAACCTGTTGTATAAGTACTTTAGAAAATAAAAAATTGGAAATTTAATTATTTAAGTGATTAAAATATTAAAGGTTTTTGGCATCAAATTTAGTTTTATATTGTTATACACTAATGATTGTATTTGCAACCGAAATAATTTCAGTCACTAAATTCATATCCATATTGCAACCTAGGTTTTTTTTGTGTGTTTTAAACTTTTAATTAGTGACTGTATTTGCGACAAAAAAAAAACTCAGTATCTATAGTGCGACTCGATCGCGATCTTGACAGAAATTTAGTGATATCAAGTGAATGACACAATAGTGATTTTAACTAAATTGATATGAGCAAAAGCAAAAATCTAACACAGGGCAAAACCATAAGATTCTCATTGTACCTGACTACCTGAGAAGTCTATCAAGATCTGATTGACAAATCCACGAAATTCTCGCATCATGATACGTGGCAGGATGAGATGCCGAATACATGTACACATCAAGATCAAGTAAGCTGGCAAGTAAGCGGGAATGCCGGAAAATATTCTGATTTGAGGGTTGATTGGTTCACACCTGTTGTGGTTGAAGCTTGATCATGATTATACCGATACAGATAAGCTTTGTTAAAGCATGCTTCAAATGTTGTATTTCTATACACCCTGCGTTTTTGTTATATTTGGGTTTCTTAGATAGAATCTTGATCATTGGTGGAGGATTTAAAACTGTTTTAAAACCTTGTATGCTTTGCTTCCTTTGTGCTTTAAATTTTTCTGAAAACCTATATAAAAACAACACCTTCATTTGTGCCCGTTTACCTGTCACTTTATTGTAATCGTTTTATAGTAAATTATATATATGTTTGTGTGTAACCATGTAACACAAGCTTTACGTAATAAAATAATATTAATCCTAATGATACTCCCCATAAAAAAACCTAAATACATTTCATGAACCTCAAATCAATCGCCCTAACCATTTGCAGGCAACAAAAAAAAAACATTTTATCGACTCAACATTGAGCAAAAAATATTTAAATCCGATGTTTAAAAAATTAAACAAACCTAGAATTATGTTGGAAAAATAAAAGTTAAACTCACATTAGGCAGAAGATCGATTGTGGCTTCTGAATTTTGATGCACCGATGTATATTTTGTATTTAAGTAAATACATTAATTAGTGGTATATCTCCAAAAGAATCAGAGATTTAGGTTTCTCTATTTGTACTTGTTAGTTTGTTAATTAAGATCATCGTTTGACAACCACCGACTTTCATGGTATCGGAGCTTTCATGCTCTAGGCGCCTAGTTGTCGAGCATACTGGATGGCAATCAATCACTTTTTCTTCATACCATGTTTATCAATGATAGACAAAGGTGAATCATCCAAACAAACTCCCTTCATCCTGATTACATTGTTACCGACATTCAGAAGAAAGTCGGTGTTCTTGACGAAACAAAAGCCTCATACTTTTCGTGGGTGAAGTTGTTTCAACTTTACGCTGGGGGTTATGATTTTCGGAATCACATCGATGGGACTGCACCACACCAAAACTGATCCCTCATAAGATCAGTGGATGATAGTCAATGGTATTCAAACGATGCTATTAATTAACAAACTAATGAGTACCAAAAAGTATATGAATAAACACGGATTTAATCCCCAAAGAGATCGGATCAATGAGTCCACAGGGTACGTGTCAATAGATTACTAATCCAACGATATGAATCCAATCTCCCAAGGCTAATGACGAAACCTGCAAAACAGCCACCGTGAGCTCGTTACGGGAAGGACAAGAGGGGGGTCTTCCCGTAACCACCCTTTGGCGTGAGAATAAGTACATTTCCGATAGATAGAAAAGTACCTAAGTGTTTGGAGTAGATAGTGGGGAGTGAATGAATACCTTGTTGAGATGACGAAAGGTATATATAGCCGAAGGGCAGGGAAATGTAATTGGACCAGCTGTCCCTTTCCAGAAGATGCTCCTTGTAACAACCTGGACACGTGTCTGCACCTGATAGGACGAAATAATTTAGCCATGTGCATGGTTATAACAACCAGGCACGTGTCCGCATATGATAGGACGAGCTATTTTGGCCATGTACATGTTGTAACAACCTCACTAGTTGTCCTTCTATTGACTATTGCATCTCGTGCTTCCCAAGGAAAGATCCTTGTAAATATTCTAAAAAGAAATCAATTAATTACAGATGTCTCTTTGATGTCACTCTCTAGCCTCCTTTGCGGGTGGGAACAGTACCCTGCAGATGACTTCTGAGGACGCCTGGGTCACTCCGCTAATAGTCTCTGGATTCTTATCTCGTTCTTCCTCTTACTTAAGTTATGTGTGTGATATGTATGTCTTGCGGGTGACCTCTGAGGGAGTCCTCTTTCACATGCGGATGAACTTTACGGGTATTTGGGTCTTTTTAGTACCCTACTTCTATAAGTCCCCATGTCCATTGTTTCTTCTGCGTGAAGTTTTATGCGGGTGAAATTTTGGACTTAAGATATTTTCTTAGGGATTTTATGAATTCTTTGGTTTGGTGGAGATATTTTTGTGTTTTGTGAGGATAACCATGAAAAAAGGACGATGTGACAGTTTGCAGGGATCACCCAGTTGACATGACATTTATGCCGGCTGTCAACTGTAGGTTACTGTGCGCTTTTTCGATTTTTCCTCGTGACGTGGCGTGATCCTGTTAGACCCACTTTTTCTCTCTCCACTGTCAAACTTCCATCTCATTTATTGCGATGAGTATAAATAGGACCGATTAGCCTTCCCTTTGATTTTTCATCGCATTCATCTCCTTCTTTCTCTTACTACAACAAATCTGAGTGGGAGCCGGAATTCCCGGTTGCAGGTTCAACTGCCAATAAGCCTCCGAAGGAGAAAATGGCCTTATATGCTGAAGATTTTACCATTGGGAATCTTCGGTTCCCCGAAGGAGAAAATGACCTTATATGCTGAAGATTTTACCACTGGGAACCTTTCGATTCCCCATAACAAAGTTTCTTGAAATCATTTTGACGAGTTATCGGGTTCATTTACCTCAAGTGCATCCGTTCGGGCTAATGAGAATCTGGAATTTTAAGTTCTGTTTCCGTGCTAACAACTTGATTCCTTTCGTCGACAAGTTTGCCGTTTTTTACAAGATGACCAACCGTGGTGGGTGGTTCAACTGGCAAACCACTGGCAAGGTGTCGTCAGGACCGAACCGCCACGTAGTGCATATGAGTGGCGCACCAAGTTTTTTGGATTCGAGAGGATGTCATTCCTATTCCGATGGCTCTTCGTTCCTCGAACGAAACGTTGCCGGAAGTACACACTGCCGCATATGCAAATCTTCCATGGTTTGCTACCATGACCTGCACACCAACTCCTATGCGTGCAATAAACGAGGGTGCTTTGGTGCGTGCCGGTATGAGCCGCCTGTGGCCATTCCTAGAATAAGAACCATTCTACCAGAAGCCTGATAAGAGTATGTTTCTCTTTACTTTTTTGAACCTTATTTGTTCTTGTCTTAGTGACTATGCTATTGGTTGTAGGTGAAGGATCAATTTTGTGCGTCTTGTTAGACCTTGTGTCAGGGCTTATGGCACGCCACCCTCGTGATCCCAAGCCATTGACATTCCTCGACCACACCCGCGACAATTTTTTGTTTTCCACTGCTTTACGCCCGGATCCCATGGTATCCGAGGCCATGTTTGCCAAAGGTGAGGGAGTTTTGAATCCTCACTTCTAGCGGGGTGATCGTGCTTCTGACTTTTAGTGATGAGTCATCACCCAGTGAAAAAGAAGAGTCATTCGTTGATACTATTGATGCTAAGAGTATCATGAATGCTATTGCAGGTCTAAGCCGTAAGAGGAAACAACATCCTTCCTCCAGCAAGGCTGCAGACGAGGCCAAAAGCACTTGTTTGAGGTTGTGACGAGCAAGGATGAACATCTCGCCTCCGATCACGATATTGTTGATGTTGATTCCCCAAAGCCAGCTGGGAAGGGTAAGTCACGCCTGTCAAAACCTCCCGTTCCCAAAAAAACCAAAGAAGATGCGGCTTAGGGATCACATCAATCTTGTTGCATCTGCCAAAATCATCCCAGGTTCTTACTCTATAGAATATGTAATCTCATTTATTTTGGAGTATCATGTCGTCTAATGGGGCGTATTTTACAGAATCCACCAAAGAACACCCCAAAGATTCATTGGACCAAGGGAAAGTATCTCCTCATGTTTCTCCACCCGCATCACCACCAAAAACAACGTTTGAGCCTCTGCCAAACTCTCCACCAAAATCCAAACCATCTGTTGGTGTGAGAGAGACAGTCCTTGCGGAGGATGCTCCCGCGAGCAAGGACTTACATGATGATGCTCCAATCATTGGCAAGGAACCTTCAGTCACTTCACCACCTGCTTCCCCCAAGCGTCATGAGGATCAAGGCGGTCACTAGATTTTCTCAACTGGTCCTTAGGTGTCATCGTCTCAATTTCATGAAGACAAAGGGCCCGCGGGGTACTATGGGCAAACAAACCCACATGAAGATCCGATGATCCACCACCCACATTGGTCTGTGCGCCAAGGATCATTATTTACTGACAATGATGTTTGTCATGGGTATTTGCAGCAGGGAACTCCTCCTACAGAAAGACAACGCCAACGTGGGCGTCCTCGTTATGAATTGGCAAACTCATTCTCATATAACATGGGTGACGCGTGGGATGACTTGGAGAACGTTGTTGAGACAGCAAAAAGGATGCTAAAGACCATCGCATAGCTGCCAATACTGCTAAGTGGCAGTTATCGTACACTAAGAAGGCATTGGAGGCTAAGAAACTCCGTCAAACTGTTGTTGCCAAGTGATGGGAGGAAGCTTGCAAACACCAAAATGCCATCCTGGAAGCTTCCCACGAGCAGACTCGTACTAAAGAGGATGAGCTGATGCGAGCTGAAGAGGCTAAGGTAGCTTTGAAGAAGCAGGTGGATGATCAGAACGATCTTATCTCTTCTATTTGGAAGAGATAAAGACTTTGAAGACTGAAGAATCCAAGAAGGACGACCGCATTACCAAGCTTGCTGAGAACAATAGGCAACAAGCCTTGGAATGTGCGGAACACAAAATGACTGTTTCCCGAGCTCTGGTGGATAAGAAATGGTTAATGTCTGAAGGGATACCCCATGTAACATTTCTTTTCTTTTGACACTGCATATAAAAACTATCCATTCGAATTGTTTCCTTATATTTACTGCTCATAAGTTATTGAGCACATTCAAGTTGGTGCTGAACTTGGGGACTGCGTTGCAGAGCTGCTTGTAGCATCATCCCAAGTTGGTCATCAGGCCGGATTTCAAGAAGGTCTGAAATTCGCAGAGCAAAAACTTCCTCTTGAGGAGTTTGACTTGTACAACCAAGACACCACGAAACTTTATGCTGAAAAGACGGAAGCTTTTGACAAACTGACGTTCCTTATTTAGGAAGCAGTGGCGGAACTTGCTGATCAAGATGATGGGGTCGAACAGATGAAGGCGTATTTTGCTATAGGTCATGATAATTATGAAAATGAGGATCCGGTTGATCCGGATGTGGATGGCAATGAAGAAGATCCACCTTTGTAATTTGACTATAGGTGTATGTATCTAGCCATATGTAACTGCCTCTACTTTGTAATCCCTTTTTTATATTAATATAAGAAGTTTTATCCTTTACACTTTTGTGTTATGTATAATATAAGTGCTAAATTTAGGATCTTCTTGTTTATCAATGAAGTATTACTTGATACTATTAGTTAAGTTTTAGGACACACGGGTCCTCTCTAGTTCGCAGGCAAGAGACAATTTTAGTGACACGCGGGTCACCTCTGGCACGTAGGCCAGGAATTTAATTTAAGGACACGTATGTCCTCTGTGGCACGCATGGCAGGAATTTATTTTAAGGGCACGCGGATCCTCTCTGGCACGCATGCCAAGAATTTATTTTAAGGACACGCGGGTCCTCTCATGCAAGCAGGCCAGGGACTAGTTTAGTGACACGCGGGTCACCTCTGGCACGCAGGCCAAGAATTTATTTTAAGGACATGCATGTCCTCTCTAGCACGCAGGCCGAGAATTTATTTTTTAGGGACAATCGGGTCCTCTATAGCGCGCAGGCCAGGAATTTAGTTTAGTGACACGCAGGTCACCTCTGGCACACAAGCCAAGAATTTATTTTAAGGACACGCATGTCCTCTCTGGCACGCAGGTCAGGAATTTATTTTTAAGGACACAGGGGTCCTCTGTGGCACGCATGCCAGGAATTTATTTTAAGGACACGCAGGTCCTCTCTGGCATGCATGCCAGGAATAAGTTTACTTTAGACACAAGTCTCACTATAGTTTAATCGATTACTTTGATAAACGTGGCACGCAGGCCTAATTATATTACAAGAAATGACATAAGATGTCGTTTTTACTAACTATCAGGGCACGCAACCGAAAAAAAAAGAAACAATTGTATGGCTCACATGTAACATTTCTTTAACTGGGCGATGTTCCAGGTTCTAGGGATTTCTATCCCATCCAATTTTTCTAACTTGTAGGCGCCCTTTGATAATATTTCTTTTATGCGATAAGGCCCTTCCCAAGTTGGGGCTAGTTTGCCCAAAGGTTCCTGACCGGAGCGCCTCGTTGCTGCTGAAGACAAAATCTCCCACATCAAAACTACATTTCTGAACTCTAATCATAATACTTTTGTAACTGACGTTTGCAACTATGTTCACGGATCAAGGCCAACTCTCTCCTTTCTTCAAGGAGGTCTAGGTTCATCCGCAGTTCGTTTTCATTATCTTTATCAGATATCACTCTTGAGGATGGGACTCCTATCTCAGCTGGAATCATGGCTTCAGTACCGTATGTCAGGCTAAATGGTGTCTCTGAATTACTCGTCTTTTTCTGGGTACGGAAAGCCTAAAGCACATGGGATAATTCATCCACCCAACCGGTTCGTTTCGTTCCCAGTATTGCCTTGATTCCATCCTTAATGATTATGTTGACTCTTTCAACCTGACCATTAGCTTGCGAATGGGCCACAGATGTAAACATTTGGGTAATCTGAAGCTCTTTTAGCCAATCTTGAAGCCCGCCGTCTGCAAACTGAGTACCATTGTCGTTAACCAGCTCTTGCGGGACTGCGGGAGACCGAAACGACAAATGATGAATTCCCAAATGAATTTTTTGACGCTGGCTGCAGTAATTGATGCTACTGGTTTGGCCTCTACCCATTTGGTGAAGTAATCAATCGCTACAATCAAGAACTTAACGCGTCCCGGAGCTTCTAGGAACGGACCCATGATATTAATTGCTCATTTCTGAAATGGCCATGCGGACGTTACCGGCACTAATTCATTTTTTGGTCTGAGGGTATTGGGAGCATGGCGCTGACATGAGTCGCATTTTATGATTTCTTTTACTGCGTCCATATGCATTCCCGGCCAATAATACCCCGCATTCATGAGTTTGACCACTACCATCCTTGGACCCGCATGAAGGCCACAAATGCCTTCATGGATTTCCCTTATTAAGTGATTTGCATCCTCGGCATCCACACATCTCAAGAGTGGACCGAGGAAGGAACTACGGTAAATAATTCCATCTAGTACTTGGTAGTTAAAGCTTTATGTTGGATTTTTCGAGCCGCCGCTTTCTCTTCCGGAAGTATGCCAGAAGTTAAATATGTTGAGATTGGTGTCATCCAGGACTCGACTCCTGTTTGTATGACCAACACCTGATGTTGCGGCACAGAGGGACGATCAAGAACTTCTATGTGGATGTCTTTTGCAGAATGTTCGGAATTTTTCGAAGCTAGCTTACTCAAAGCATCCGCAGACTTGTTTTCGCTTCTTTTGATGTGGGTGACTTTGCAAGATGAGAATTGGAGACTAAGGTCTTTTGCTTGCAAATGGTATGAAGCCATCATGTCATTATTTTCTTCGTAAGTACCGTTGATCTGCCATGCTATCAACATCGAATCCACTTTCGCCTCTAAATGTTTCACCCCAAGTTTTTTGGCTATCCGCAGACCTGCCAAGAAAGCTTCGTATTCTGCCTCGGTGTTGGTACTCTTGAAGTCCAACTTTATGGCATAAGTAAACTCATGGCCCTCGGGATTAACCAATCTGAGGCCTGCGCCTGAACCTTCACCACTTGAAGCTCCATCCGTGAATAATGACCAAATTTAAACACGCTCTGGAGGTATTGGTGTTTGTTGTTCGATCAGGCACTCTTGTTCTTTATTCCGCGGAACTTCCATGAAAAAATCTGTTAACACTTGACCTTTGACTACGGTCGAGGTCTGTATTCAATTGAGTGTTCCCCCAACTCTACGGCCCACTTTGATAACCTCCCGGATAATTCTAGTTTACTCAACACATTTTTCAGTTTGTACCCAGTCAACACGTTGAGTGAGTGCCCTTGGAAATATCTGCGGAGGCGTCTGGCCGCATAGACTAATGCCAACACTAACTTTTCAAGCATTGAATACCTGGTTTTCGGGTCTATCAATGTTCTGCTGACATAGTAAATCGGTGTTTGAATATTTTTCCTATCTGTCAGCAGCACAACCCCAATGGCAATATCATATGCTGATAAATACAGCGTCAATGGTTCTCCTGCATGGGGTGCAGTCAGGGTAGGCAAATCCACTAGGCACTTCTTGACTTCCACAAATACTTGTTCCGCTTCTGCAGTCCATTTAAAGTGTGCTTTCTTTAAACAATTCCTCAAAGTTGACACAAAGGGGAAAGACTTAGCCAAGAATCTGTTCAAGGCCACCAGCCTGCCATTCAGTGTTTGCGCTGCTTGGACCTTATCCGGGTTAGCTTTGAAACCCACATCCGTGACTTTTACACCCAAGAACTTTCCTTCATCCATCCCAAAGGAGCACTTGCTAGGATTTAATTTCATGTTGATCTTCCTCAAAGTATCGAATGTTTCTTCGATATCTCTCAACATCTGATCTTCCTCAACACTTTTTATTACTAGGTCATCCAAATATACCTCTAGATTTCGCCCCATCTAATCCTTGAAAGCTCCGTCCATCAAAGTTGGTATGTAGCACCCGCATTCTTTAGTCCAAAGGGCATCATCTTGTAACAAAATGTTCCTTGGTCAGTGCGGAATGCAGTTTTGTCCTCATCACCTGCCGCCATGCGGATCTGGTGATAACCTTTGTAAGCATCAAGGAAACACTTGAACTTGAAAGGTGTCACTGCCTGACTAGGGGTTTAGTTGTGACGACCGGTATCAACCAAACGCAGCGGAAAATAATAAAATTATTGCAATACTAAGTGTCTTGGTCCCAAATACAACAAACAGAAAACGAAATATAAAGTTTACAATGAAACGAATTATTCATAAATCTAGTCTATTTATTCTTCTAGCTTCATTTCTAGTTGTACCTGAAAATAAGTTTACTTCGTGCCTAAGTGCATCACTCCTCAGTTATACCTGAAAATACATACTCAAAATACGTCAACAATATGTTGGTGAGAACATGAGTTTACGACACATGACACAAATAAATATGGTGCATATTAAACAAGTTCACAATCAAACCTGTGTCCACGACCCGTGAATATCTAAAATGAATACCCCTTACCCATACCCCTTATTATTATGGGTCAAATTACACTTAAGTCTACGCAACATAAGTTACAAATGGCGCGGATATATGTCACAAGATATACATTTTATCATTCAGTGGGTGGTCGTCCCATGATGTAGGCCCACTGTGTGTGGGGGTCTCCCAGATAGTATTACCCATATATCCCGTGGCTCCTTTCGGAGTTAATGATTGTACTAAAAAGTCGGGGATTGTTTAAGTCATCTAAATCGGTCTTGATTAATAATACACCAAAATAATTTATAAAAATATTTAGGAGTATGTATTCCATGTCCCCAAAAAGTTTTAAGTAAATAGTTGAAAATGGGGATCACATGAACTCACCTCTTAAAGACTTGATCACGATACGTGTCTTGTAAGCTTGATAACGTAATACCCTATATCATATCATTGTATTACAACATAACTTATACAAGAATCTACTCTCGATGTGTTTGTGTCCTAACTTGTTGCCGGGCCACATGCCAAAGACCTTTTGTTGTTCGTATGTTATTTATTACTCTTATATTTGTGTTTTTATAATATTTATAACTTTACAAACAATAATAAGTTTACTTTTAAGGTTTCAATATATATGCATATATTAACTTTTAATTTTTTAGAAATTATATTTTAATAGTTTGTTTTAATGGGTTTTAGTTTATCGGTTATAACTAAATGTCACTTCTTAAAGGCTTACTTGGTAAAGATGAGAGTTATAATTACAATAAGACTATGTTAACTTATTTGTGGTTTTATATTACTGTAAAAATATGTATTTTTATATTGTTTAGTTTATTTTGTCATTTATCCTTAAAATTCCTATTTTCAAATTTTAAATGGTGAATAAATGAAAAATACCTAAGTTTAAGGTATATATTATAAGAGACAAGATCAAATAAGAAGTTTGATTATCCTAAGAAGGCTAGGAAGGAGGGTATTTTTGTCTAATACCTTAATATTGAAAACCCACTTAATTTAATTTCAAAATCCCACTTAATTAAAACCCACTTAAATTTTCACTTATCTCCTACAACCACGACCACCCATCGCCACCCACCGCCACCACCTTGCCGGAAAATTGTTTGGAAATTTCGTCGGAAAATAAAACACTATGAAAAACACAATGAAAAAGACACAATGTAAAAACCACAATGGAATAAACACTATGAAAATAAAAACACAATGACAAAAATACAATGAAAAACACAATTAAATTACACAATGTAAAAAACACAATGCAAAAAACACTATGAAAAAATAAAACACACTTGTATAACACAATTTTGTAAAACACAATTTTGGTAAAACAAACTCTGTAAAAAACCCACGAATTGTTTTTTTATTTTTATATAGCAATATGATACTCATTTAAAAGATAAAAAAACACTCATTATTATGGTGAAATTTTTTTGAAAAAAAAAATGTTTTATAAAAAAGTTATGGGCGTTTTAAAATGATAGGGGTATTTGACATGTGTCTTGCATGTGGAGAGAGAAAGTCAACAAATGTTTTATCCCTATTATGCCTTTACCCTTGTTTTACACTTTATGATCTCTCTAATCTAATCTCAACCATTCAATTTTAAAATGAATGGACAAGATTATTTTATATCCTTTTTAGGAAAACTAATCTTCTTATTATAACTCAATATTTTATTTTTATACAGTATATTATGCCAAATATATATTCATATGTATTTTAAATATTTATTTTTTGTAATTTATTATTTCATCTAAATTAGTCACTTTAAAGCCTATAATTGGTGACTATATATAAAACGTATCAAAAAAATATAAAATATTTTTTATGGTTAATATACATTATATATATGTTATAAAATTATTAGTTAAATTATTTGGTCAATTTTTAATGGTAAGGTTATATCAGTCATTTCTAGGGTTATTTAGAGTAAATTTTTATAAACACTACAAGATTAAGACCTGCACCTAATTAACTATTTTTCCCATGTTTAGAATAATATATTTAGTGTTTCTGTAAAGTTTTATAACTTTTGGAGGTGTCAAACTATTTAATACGTTTATTGGCATTAAAACTCGTTTTAAATCGTACGGGTGTATTGAAAATGATTTTCGAGTGATTCTTTATGTAAAAGTACTTGGTTTAGAACTAAGTTTACTGGAAAAATTGGGTTCTGCAATTTATTTGATAAAAATCCTGTTTTTGAATTATTTTGTTTTGTGAACTCGTTTTCAACGGTTTTTAGTCAAATTTGCGATTCAATCGAGTTTCCAGCCAAGAGTTGAGACAAATAGGGTGAACAAGGTTTGGTTACTTTATTTTTAGTGTTTCTAAGGCATTGGTCATATGGGGTATCACCCGTGCCTAATTAGTGTGTAAAACTCAAAATTAACGTTGTAGATATGAAGTTTCGGTATTGTTTTGTGTACCTTTGAGTTAGGGCTGATAATACGCACGAGTGGATGACTTTAAGATTTCCAGAGACCTGAGATCATGTTGGCATAATAACATTTTAGGAATGACAACAGTGGGTTGATTTCACGTGCGAAAACAAAGAACTATTTGGGTTTCAATTTACCGTTTGGGTGTGATCTAGAGCTGTTTGGGGTTTGATTTTCGAAGGTTTCTGGTCAGCAAATACAGCAGCAACTGAGGTGTGAATATAGCCTGGAAATCATAAGGTTTATCAGTGATTATAGAATCAAGAATTAGGGTAAATATTAGGCAATAGTTGAAGGTTAATTTCACTTGTCTACCTTAATCAAACGTGATGAACACTTTACTCCCCTTCAAGGCTGATTAAGTTATCTTTAGGGAAACTTCATGGGACTGATTACTCCTTTAACAAGCCTGGAGTTTATAAAGAAAATGTGGAATTTTATGGGTGAATGGGTGAAGAATGTTAGCATCACCAGGGAATGATTTATAGAGGAAGAAAATCCAGGGATGAAATCTTGAAAGTCTTTGCATGGGATTTGGTTGGCTGAATGATTACGGGTTGACCTTGGAATTCTAAAGATTATGGAAGATGCGATGGTTTTTGGTAAGATATTATAGACAGTTGATCTTTGTTGATTCTCCAGGAGATTTTTGTAGATTCCTAGGGTTTGACAATGAAGATAAAAGAAAATAATCGTAGGATTTTTAGGGAGTTAGAGATTCAGTTTTTGTTTTTGTTTTTCATTATTTATATATGGATTTTATTAATTATACGTTGTAAAGGTTATATATTGATAAAGGAAGAAAATAAGGAAGGTAAGATAATGTAATATTAGCTGATAAATCCGGTGTTTACTAAGGAGAAAGGAATTTGGTTTTTAAATTTTGAATTGTTCACACTTGGTTAGTTAATGTACATGGTGTTTTAGTTTAATAGATAGGTGTGGAAATATGTTAGTCTTTATAATAAGCTTCATGTAGTAATAAATACTAAGTTTGAATATTAAGGATTATTTGGTGGCTAAAACATGGGTTCGTATATATATTTATGATATAACTCGTCAACTTAAACGGTAGTGATTTAGATTTGTAAGTTTGTATTATTTTGATTTGGGTTCGATTGTTATGGTATTTGGCATGCTGGGGTTAAGCCTAATAAACCATTGAAGAGTTAGGCTCGTTGAGCCATTTCTGTAACCATCTTATAGTTGCCTTAAATCATGTTTGTATACGATACGTTGTTGCTATAACTATATGACACATAATAATAAATAAATAAAAATTTGCCTCTAAAATTGGGGTTGTTACAAAAGGTGAGACAGAATCGACTTTCAAATCAATTTCTGGAAGTGGATAACAGTCCTTTGGGCAAGCTTTATTCAGATCGTTAAAATCGATGCACATCCGCCATGTTTCGTTGCTTTTAGGAACGATGACCGGATTTGCAACCCATGTCTGATATTGAATTTCCCAGATGATTCCAGCATTCAGTAAGTCTTAAACTTGTTCATTCATAGCTTTGGTTTGTTCAGGACCCATCTTTCGTTTTTTCTGGACGATTGGTGTAAATGCCGGGTTCACCTGCAGCTTGTGTTCCGCGATCTTTCCTGGAACATCCGTCATATATGAGGGTTGCCATGCGAAAAGATCAACATTCCTTGTCAATAACTGCTTTAAAAACGTCCTTACTATCTCAGAGATAGCATGTACGTTGTAATTGTCTGATCTTCAATTTTTTTGTTTAGCACCCATTTTTCTGGTTTAGTTCTCTCTATCTGTTTTTGTATCTTGCTTGGTTTTGAACCGTCCGTCGTGAAACAATGTCTGTTCACGCGGATGATTGATATACCCGTACGAGTTGGGACTCCTACTGCGTCGTGAGCTGTTGACGGATGAGCATTGTGTAGGTTCCCAGCCGGATCTACACAGGAGTATCTCGTAACACGAGGGTGCGGAATCCCCACGTAATACAATACGAGTATAAGATAAGCAATACTAAATGAGTATGTAAACACACGAGATAATACTTGAGAACTTGATGTATTTCTATTGCCAACACGTGATGCACAAGATCACCAAAAACACGTTCTGAAAAAAACTCTCTTTCTAAAACCCGAAGTTGAGGTTTATATATACCTCGACAACTTCACCTAACATGCTAGGCGAAGTTGTCATAACTTCGTTTGGTCCCCAAGTTCGCTTATACATATCAGCGAACTTACATAATCAACAGTATTCGACACGTAACAAACAAACTAAACAATTACAGACACAGACAAAACACAAGATATTTAACTACTGACATTATGCGCCAACAAACTCCCCCTTGGCAGTAGCTTCATATCTCTATCTTCATTCTCGTGTCATGTAATCCCAAAACTTTCATACCACTCGTCTTTAAGCATGGACGCCCTGCCTTACACAGACAGAGACCACCCTCTGGTACTTCTTGGCTTCATCCTTCCACGCAGGAATGTAAAATATCTTCTTATCGTTCAGTACCTGCAAATCAGCTTGAGACAAATTAACCAAGTACATGGGATCATACACTCTCAGAATCTCCTGTTCGTCCTCATCCTCCATAACAGCTTCAGTTGTCTGACAATCAACGTACCACCACTTGAGATTCTTTAACAAGTCTTTGGGCATCATCTTCATCGGCACCTCTTTTAAACACCGAATCGGCTTATACTTCATCACCAACCAAGGCTTACCATCATCCCTCATTCCCCGTTCCTTATCTTCAACCAACCTTCCTTTCTGAGGCTTTAGAAGTTCAAACTTTTTCTCCTTAATAGCTTCCTTCCATACTATCTTTCCAATTATTCTTGCAATATCATCATCACTCCTATTAATCAATCTCAAACGAGCCAAATCTTTCACCTCACACTCAGGCAAGGTGTTGAGCGATCTCAATGCTTTCTTAAAATACTGAATTCCATCATAACGCTTAATCACAAACAACTTCAAATGTTCGTCATACAACCAGCAGATGATACCTTTCTTGGACTCAGCGTACCCCTTGATGTTGTAACTCTTCTTAAACATTTTTGAAACTGCAGGCTTCTTTTTCTTGAAGAACCACTGAGCACAGCCTTCTTTCCATCTTGGCTGTTCTTCCCACTCGGACTCATCTGACACATTTGCATCTTGGCTCATGTTCACCTTGTCAACATCTGGAATATCATGTTCTACACCATCATCCACAATCTCCCCTTCTTCTACCTCACTATCAATCTCAATGTGTTCCCCTATCTTTTCAATCTCATAAATTGTTAGCGCATCATCTCCTAAATCATCATCATTACCCAACGCTTCCTCATCATCTACAACTACCACATTCTCACCACCCGTACCGCCTGACTGACCAGCAGACTCCCCCTGAGATGTGGAAGTCCCAAGAGTTTGTTCAGTTCTTGGCAACTCACCACCTGCACCTTCCGATGCATTGGGATCATCGTCTCTGTCTTGCCTCTACTTAGTTCTCAACTCATCACCCTTGCAGCTCGTCTCCCCCTGAGATGCTAAGAACTATTTTAGAGCATCAAATAGTTTACCGTGTTCAACAAGGAGGGACGATTGTAACTGATTCTCTGCCACAATTCTCTGGATAGCTTGAGTTTGGATGAGATTGATTCCTGATTGTTCAGCAACTACCCGTTCAAGAGCCGCTATCATCTCAGAATCAGACAAAGTAGCATCAAAATCAAAACGCATGTGAGAAATATCCTGTGCATACGGTGGAGGAATTCCCAAACTAGCTGGTATATCCGATGTAAACTGAATAGTGACCGTGGGTGGTATCGAAACAAACAACCCCACAGTAGCAACCAGCGTTAACTCAACAAACCGTGCAACAACCTCCGATGGAGTAAGAGATGGAGGCGGTAATGAGACAATCTCTGGAGCGGTAAACTGAAACGTGGTTGGAGGAGTACCAAAAGATGACAACGTGGTCACCAAGGGAACACTTAAGGTTATCGGCGCTGTGACAGTTGAAGAAGCAGGAACCATAGTCATACCTGATAACGAGGGCGGAGAAAAATGAACAACCCTCGAACTCTCACCAACTCTTGAACTTTCACCAACCCGTGCCTTCTTTGATCTTCGTACCAAACGATACAAATCCTCCTCAAAATCTGATTCACTGTCACATATGAGTCTTTCTTTCTCTTTTCATGAATCAATTCTTGTCTGGCAAGGATTTGTTGTGCTTCAATGATATCGTCAGTGGATGAATCAGAGTCAGTTCTCTCAGAGTACGCCACAGATGTAACGACCATGGACACATTCACACCAGACGCCTCAGCTACTGAGGCTTGAACCTCAGCAAATGGATCAATTCATTCCATGTCAGAGAACCCTTGCCCTCCAAAGGCAACTTCAAGGTCAACCTGTTCTTCCGGAGCTGCAACCGGATCAGCAGTCGGTGCTTGCTGTACCATAGGTGGTTGTTGAACCACAGGAGGTGGTTGAGGAAAATCGGCCTGATGCGGTGCCGGATCAAGAAATTCATCACCAGGAGGAGCAACATCTGCAGGATTCACCAAGTAACCAAACAAGGCAGTGTGCCTCAGACACCTGCATTGCGGAAAAATCCTTTTACTCACACTTTCAATATAATGGATAGGACGTCGTTGAGGCAGAGTAGGAGCTACATTATTCAGAATCATCTGTAGGAATCTCGGATACATCAAGAATCTTTCTCTAGCAACCGCGCGTCTCTGACGATCAATCTCATTAAAAATCATCTGACTAAAGCTATAAGGCTTGTTATAATTCAACGCGGTCATAGCTGATTGCATTGTTGCACCCATACCATATGTACCAGCTTTGCGACCGGACATGCATACTATCATCACGTGCATAAGAAACTGCCACTGATCTAACAAAAATCCTTTTCGCATCTGAGAGTCTCCCAACGGACCAGAATACCCCATACGCAGAAACACACCATTTCTGAAACTAGCCGGAAAGTCTGTGGGATCCTCAGTCGTCTCATTCCCAAACTGTAAGGCTACCCTTATTTGATCTGCCGAGAATTGTACCTCATGTTCATTAACCGTAGCTCGCATCACCGGCGGGTCGACACGACAATCATACTCAATTGTGTTCCAAAAATCTTCAACGTTCGGTAGTGATATCGGAAGAGTAGTAGTGATTGCATGAAAGATGCGCGAGCATAAGAGGAACGAAATGATCTCACGGTAATCGTCACTTCCTCGAGCATCCGGATCTAAGGTAATATACATGTTGTGACCCGGGAAAAACTGTCGGTTATTATCTCCACCTTCATCACCACCAGCACCACCAGCACCTGCCACAGCAGCCATATCTGCAAAATAAACGAGCCAAGTCAAATCATAATACCAACAGTTGACAACTTCGCCCAGCATGAATTAGGCGAAGTTGGAATGTCAGCGAAGTTATGGGACAGGCGAAAGTAACAAGTTCGCTCAAACCCTAACTTCGCCCTATGAACAGCGCACACATAATACCCAGGTAACGTTTTTAATGTCCGATCAAAGAATATCAATTCAAACAGTGGAATACGATTAGAGAGATGAATCACTAATAATCACGAATATCCTTCAGCTCGGACCAAGGGTTTGGTTCAATAGTGAACCTAAAACATGTCATTGTGGATCAGATTACTTATTGATACAAAAGAATTATGTAACACAAAATCATGATGAACCTTACCACACGAAAGAAAAAAGATTTTAATAAGTTTTGATTCAGGGGATAAGTTCGCCGAGAGTTTGTGTAGTTTAGAGGTTTTGACCCAGTTTGACTACCGTTTTCCTTTAAATACCAAAAAAACCCAGCAGCGAAGTTAAGGATAACTTCGCCCTGCTGTTTATAAATTCGCCTTAAGGTTAACCCCTTGGTCAACTTCGCTTATTTTGTTAACTTCGCCATTTAGTTAACTTCGCCCAAATAGACTTACAAACAGTAACATATAAAGTGGATCAAAGGGCAACTTGCTTTTAAAAATCTCCGAAAAAGATTTGAATTTTAAACGATCAAAGAGCCAAGTAACCAAGTTTTATAAAAGTAAACCATAAAACGAAATGCATAACGAAAATTTGAGTAATAAAATAAACGGGATCAAATTTCAGTCTTGACGAGAACCTGCATGTTTTAGAAAAGATCCGAACAGGAATCATACTAATTAAGTGGTTGTCACATAGATCCATGTTCAGCGGTATTATGACATAAAGAAACAGGTTGTAAGCAGGTATAAAACTTAGTATGGTTTTCATTGCTTCTGTGATACGGATTAGGTTCAATTAAGCTCAAAATTTAGATGGACATCACATGAGATATTGTGATGCCTCCTATCTATTCTCAAAGCGTATTTGGCTTTCCCCAAGTCACCCCGAGTTGTCTTCGACTCGTAGTGTCTGATTAATCAGTAAGCACACATCGATCTTCGGATTCTTCTTCTAGTTATATCTCATATGTTGACCGCTCTTTCTAGATATGTGTAATAAAATAAGCTACAGAAGGCTTAACAATAATAACCATAGTTTTTTTTTATAAAAAAAAATAAACACCTTTATACAACTTCATAATTGAATTCAACTGCAAGTCCCAGATCTGGATCACTGCATGTACGTAGTACTATCTCCGCGGGAATCAGAACACTCACGGGCTCGTGTATGACTGGGTAATCACTTTTCTGCCTATCATTCGGAAAGATGTATATGGAGACATGCTCAGCTCAGAATGATTCTCCACATTAAATCGAGAAGATTTAGTTTGTATCACTTCTACTTTTACGTACCATAGAAAGCTACCATAACATACAATGACTGTTCTAGAGTCTTTTAGGCCTAATAACTTCACCAGTTAAGCACACAAAAACAGTTTTTCTATCACTTTCCAAAGTTGGATCAATTTTCTTTTAAACATTGTATTGAAACTTCTTACGAAGTTATAGACTTGAAAAATTATATCATCTCCCAGAAAAAAATTTAAATCCTATTGCCCCGATCAAGTCAAAGTCTTCAGGTAAACGGCTATCCGGAAGATCCAATGGATCAGCTGGACCGACCACATACGAGTATGTGTCCTTCTAACTAAGTATGAACGACTATTTTTCAGCGAAAGAATAAAAAACCCATCATAACCGCCCCGGTCACTTTCAGTCATCTGGTTAATGGCTATCCTCATAGTCTACAAGTAGAAGTAAGGACCAAACATATCCGAAGATATGTCCTTCAAACTTAAGCAACCGGCATAATTTTAAGCGATAGTGATGGTTTTTTTTTTTTTTACAGAAAACAAGGTTACTCGGGATTGATCATCCCATTAAGCTCAACAAGATTTTGAAAATGGGATCGGTCAAACGCTTTAGTAAAAAGATCGGCAAAATTATCCAAAGAATCAACCTTTTCAAGCACTATTAATTTCTTCTCAGCACAATCCCGTATAAAATGATGACGAATGTCAATATGTTAGTTTTGCTGTGTTTAACGGGATTGTTAGTTACTGAGATTGCAGCAGTGTTATCAATGCAAATAAGAGTTTGAGTGAAATTCAGACCATAATCGCGCAATCGCTGTTGTATCCATAAAACCTGGGAACAGCAGTTTGATGCTGCCATGTACTATGCTTCGCAGGTGGAAATGGCTACTGAGGCCTGCTTCTTGCACTGCCACGACACCAATCTTCCTCCGAGAAACTGACATCCACCAGTTGTATCCATAAAACCTGGGAACAGCAGTTTGATGCTGCCATGTACTCTGCTTCGCAGGTGGAAATGGCTACAGAGGTCTGCTTCTTGCACTGCCACGACACCAATCTTCCTCTGAGAAACTGACATCCACCAGTTGTTGACTTCCTATTCTGATTGCAACCTCCATAGTCAGTATCGGTGTAAGCTACCAAATCCAGTTCTCCCCCTTTCGTGTACCACAATCCCAACTTAGGGTTGCCTTTGAGATACCGTAAGATTCTCTTCAATCCCTTCTTGTGGGATTCCTTCGGGTTAGCCTGAAAACAAGCACAAAGACAAAATGCAAACATAATGTCAGGTCTAGATGCGGTTAGATACATTAAGGAACCTATGATTGCTCGATATTGAGTGGGATCCACATCTTCATCACTGTCGGAATCAGCACCCAGTTTGTGGTTGACGCAGATTGGAGTGTCAAATGGGTACAATCATCCATCTTGAAGCGTTTGAGCACATCATGGACATATTTCGTTTGATGAATAAACATGCCATCTTTCTTCTGATCTACCTGCAATCCCAAAAAGAAAGTTAATTCGCCCATGGCGCTCATCTCAAACCTCTTCTTCATGACCGCTTCAAATTCCTGACACATAGTGACTTTTGATGCAGCAAAAATGATGTCGTCCACATAAACCTGAACGAGAAGAAACTCTCCCCCTTTTCTCCTGAAAAACAGCGTACTATCAATCTTTCCTCTTTCAAACCCATTTTCTAGCAAGTAGTCTGACAATGTTGCGTGCCAGGCACGAGGAGCCTAATGTAACCCATATAATGCTTTACTCAGTTTGTACACATGATCAGGAAAATCTGGTTCAGGGAAACCCGGGGGTTGTTCAACATATACCACCTCATCGACTTTACCATAAAGAAATGCGATTTTCACATCTAACTGGAACACTTTCATCTCTTTGTGTGTAGCATACGCCAAAAACAGTCGTATTGCCTCCAATCTCGCTACAGGAGCAAACACTTCATTGTAACCGACCCCTTCCTGCTGATTAAACCCTTTCACTACCAATCTTGCCTTGTTGTGTATGATTATTCCCTTCTCATCTCTCTTACATTTAAAACCCCATTTTGTACCGATAGCGTTCACTTCTTGCGGCTTTTTAACTAATTGCCATACTTCCATCTTCTCAAACTGTGCCAGTTCTTCCTGCATGGCTTCAACCCACGAGCTATCCTTCAGTGCCATTTGATAATTCTTTGGTTCAATCTGGCTGATGAAGCAGGTGTACAAGCATTCATTTATAATACCCGTATCTTTAAAGCTTGCATAAACACATGTGTGTTCAACCAAACTTCTTCTAGTACGTACACCATCAGAAGGATTACCAATCACATTTTCCAAAGGATGATTCTTGTGAATTTTGGTGGACTGACCGGACTGACTTCCAGATTATTCTCAAGATTTGTGGCAAGTTCATCAGTGTGAGACTGAGGTTGAGTGTGAAATGGATTATAGAATTCATCTTCCTTCGAGACAGCAGGAGTCTCGACTGCATTTGACGAAGTTGGTTGATTATCATCATAAAGTGGACGTTGCATAATGGTCTCCTCCTTTTCATACAGTATTTGTGAGGCCATTTTCTCATCAGTGTCTGCAAAATCCAAGTAAGGCACATTAAAATATTTGAATAGCTTATCATAGTCGAAAGCCTCTGCCGGTCCCATGCTAGGCCTTGATGATTTGTAACTAGTAATGTCAGTGTTACATATCACCTCAACCTTGCTGTTCGATAGATTAAAGATTCTTCTGTTGGGTGTCCCAACAACATAGCCAACTAAAATACCTTCGTCAGCTTTCTCACCAAATTTAAAGTAACATGGGGACCCAAAAGGTTCAAGACCTTTCAAGTTTGGCTTTCTACCATGCATAAGTTCATAACAGGTTTTATTTAATCTTTTAACAGTTAAAACACGATTAAGGATGTAACAAGCTGTAGCCACAACCTCAACCCAGAACACCACGGGAAGTTTAGCATCTGCCAACATGGTCCTGGCGCCTTCGATTAGAGTTCTATTCTTCCTTTCAGCTACTCCATTTTGTTGTGGAGTATATGGGGCACAGTACTGATGCTCTATCCCTTTCTGTAGACAAAACATCTCCATTTGATAGTTCTTAAATTCTGTCCCATTATCACTCCTGATGTACTTAACCTTCCTCCCAATAATATTTTCCACCTTGGTAATCAAGTTAATTACCAACTGAACTGTCTCATCCTTTGTCTTCAGAAAATATACCCAAGAGTATCGAGAGTAATCATCGGTTACAACCAGGCAGTATGACGTTCCTCCTAGACTCTTTACATTCAGAGGACCAAAGAGATCCATGTGAAGTAGGTCTAGGGTGCTGACATCTGAGTTAACCTTCTTGGAGTGATGAGGCTTTTTGTGTTGCTTTCCTTTCTTGCACGACAAGCATTGATCTTCAAGTTAAAATTCTTCAAGGGAACCCCAAGTACCAGCCCATTCTTGACAATGTAATTCATTTTGCGAAGATGTATATGTCCCATTCTTCGATGCCACAACTCTGACTCAGACTCAGTTGCCTTTGACAGAAGACATGACTCTTCTGTTGTCATCTCAGTTGACCTCACATCCATTACATACGTGTTCTTTTCTCTTGGAGCTTTCTCACAACCCAGGCCTCTGGTATCTTGAAACCAGGATAAAGAATGATTGCCTCATTTCTAGTAAAATGCACAGTGTATTCTTTGTCACAAATCTGAGATACACTCAACAAGTTATGCTTCAACTCTTCCACAAAATTCACCTTCTCTAACTTTATTCTTCCATTTGTCACAGTTCCAATACCATTGATTCTTCCTCCACTTTCTCCAGCGAAACTAACCCTTCCTGCTTGAACAGATTTCCAGTCACGTAATAATTTCTTGTTACCAGTCATGTGCCGGGAACAGCCACTGTCAACAACCCACATATTGTTTACAGCCCTGTTTGACTGTTCCTGCACAATTAAAGAAATAGATTAAAATCTGGAGACCCATGACCTACTGGTCTTGGGTCGATTAAATCTGTTGTCCGGCATCCAGTACCTTGGTTGCCCAAAGTCAGTTTGAGGATGGTTTCTGTAAGTTCTGAACGGAAACCTTCTAGAGGATTGGCTATGAGGCCCTCCAAACCTTCGTGAATTAACTGAATTATAATTGTTGGTTTGGTAGTTTACTGGGAAACAACGAGACTGATTTCTTTGAAATCTTGGATTAGTCCAATGACCGAAATTTGGTGTGTTCACATTCTTACCAGCATCATAATTAGTATTCGTTTTATTCTCAGTTTTCGGATGCCTGATACCTCTAAATTTTCTCTGTTTTAGAGGACAATCAGCTACAAGGTGTCCTACTTTATTGCATCTGAAGCAACTTCTGTTTTGAACTTTCATCTCAACAGTTGTTGCAGATGTCGAGGTTGCGTTACTACCCGTTTGTCTAACATATGGTGGGACGAACGGATTTAGGGAAGATTTCTTTTCATCAGGCTTATATTCCTCCCCACGTTTTAGTAACACAACCTCTTCTTTTATCTCAACCAATTCGGATGATTTGTCCGAATTTGATGAGACAGAGCTAGGGACAGAAATCGCAACATTAGAACTTGACTTACTCGTTTCGCTCTTATTAACTTCAGTTTCTTTAGTAGATACTTTGATTGGAACTATCTGACTAATCTCAACAATCACTGATTGTTGATCACTAGGATCATAAGTATAGTTATTGTTGTACGGTGGTGGAACTTCAGAAAATCCAATTCCCCCTTTGTTAACCGGGGAACGTTGAACACTTATGATGTGATCTAGAATTGCTGAAGAATTTCTAAATTTTTCAATTTTTCTATTTTTCTATTTAGTTCCACCACTTTTACCTGGTAATCAGCTATCTGTTTATCTTTTTCAGCAATTAGTTTGGTCTTTTCTTCTAACACTTCATAACTAAGATCAATTACTTGTATTTTTTCAGCTAGACTGGCTTTAAGACTTCTGATATCCTTTTCACTAGCTTTTATTTTTACCGAGTAACTATTTTCTTTAGTTTTAGAGTAGTGATGTTCTTCTTTCAGGTTTTTAAATTGAGTATCCAAACTAACAAACTGATCAGTTAATGTTTTTAATTGTTCAGACAGATTCTCACATTGTTCACAATGAAGTTCAGAACTTACCTCAGAGAGCTGATCGTTCACTTCTGCCATGTATGCCTGATCTTCTCCCGTCTCTCTCTCACTTCCTCCAGTTTCGATGTTTACCAAATTAGCCTGTTCGAACACTTCCTCAACTTGTATATTCCAGTTGTATCCACCATTTTTTCGAGATACCATAGCCCTATTTTCACTACCACCCCCATTCTGTTGAGCAGGCCTGTTCTGACTTCGTTCGACTCTCTCATTTGTACATTCCTTAGCAAAGTGTCCATTTTGTTGACAGTTGTAACATCGAACCTTTGATTTATCAAACCCTGGTCTTTCTCCAATGAACTTTCTACCCGTTTTCTTCATGAATCTCTTTACACTTCTTACTATCATAGCCATCTGCCACTGCAGATCCATCTCTTCCAAATCATCAGCATCGATCTGATCATAGTCTTCATCCAAAGTTTCAGGGTCTACTATTTTACCTTTGATATAGTTCTCATAAGATGCAATGAAAGATGCATAGAGGGCAAACTGTTGTTCAGCAGATTTCACACTCATAGGCATTTGTTGAGTAGTTATTGCTTGGAGCATTTTATGAGAAATTTCCAGTTGTAGTTTGAGGCTTAGAGGAATTACTCCCTCCTGCTACTAAACATACGTCACCATCCATATTGAGAATCACATGACCATCTGGAGTGGAGTTTGATTCCCCCTTAGAGTAGTAGGCAGTGGATTCTAATTTTGAACTTGAGCTTGGAGTGACTTTTGCACCATACATTCCCGGATCCTGAACCTGATCAATTGGTGTCTCCTTTCGAACCATGTTAAGTTCAAAATTTCGTAACTTATTGACCACTGTTTCCAAATCAATCTTGTCAAAATCTTCATCTTCTCTCATCAGTACAGTGTACATTTCCCATTTTGGTGGGAGAGCATCAAGAAGTTTCTCTACTACCTCTTCTTCCTTGTATTCAATGGAGTAATTATTTAGTTCGGTCATCAAATGATAATATCGTGTGATGATATCATCAAGTGATTCATTTTTCAAATACTTGAATACAGATAATTGGATTTTTAGAAGCTTTGTCTTGGAAGGACGTATCCCCACATTACCTTCATATCTATTTTCTAGTGCTTCCCATAGCTCTCTGGCAGTTTTGTATTTCTTGAAGGCATGAAGAATCTCTTGTGGAAGAGCCATTGTTATAGCTGCATGAGCTTTACTCTCTACCTCATACATTTTCTTTTCGTCCTCTTCCATCTTACTGTACTTCTTAATCTGTTCACGACCTTCAAACATGAATGTTGGTGGAATGTACCCGTCTTGAATGCAAACCCACATCTTAGCATCTTGATACTTCACATACTGTTCAAACCGATCTTTCCATGCAACGAAATCGGTACCCTTAAGCAGTTTTGGAGCTTTAGTTGCTGAACCGGCTTCAACCTCCATCTTTACCAGTTCTGTGATGTTTATTGAAGTCATAGTTGAAAGAAACAAGACTCAAACCTTTTTTTTTTAAATAACCTTCTGTGAACAATGAGCAAATAGCAAAGTTAATATAACTTCGCTTGAAACTTAAGTTCGCTGAACAACTTCGCTAGTCTGCTACTTAACTTCGCAGCAAATCAACTTCGCCAAACCTATATCTTCGCTTAAACCCTACGTTTTTTGGCGGCAACTTCGCTTGACGAACAATGAGGTTTTGCAGGATTTGTTAGGTTGATTGCGATGGACGCGAGGGTGTTTTTAGGGTATATATGATGAGGCAAAAGACAAAAACGAGGTATTTCAACGTAAAATCGTTCCGGAATGGTCAAATGGAACGATCTTAACACCCGTGTGATAATCCCGAACCACACAATCACGAGCAAATGCTCTGATACCAATTGTAGGTTCCCAGCCGGATCTACACAGAAGTATCTCGTAACACGAGGGTGTGGAATCCCCACGTAATACGATACGAGTGTAAGATAAGCAATACGTTAAATGAGTATGTAAACACACGAGATAATACTTGAGAACTTGATGTATTTCTATTGCCAATACGTGATGCACAAGATCACCAAAAACACGTTCTGAAAAAAACTCTCTTTCTAAAACCCGAAGTTGAGGTTTATATATACCTCGACAACTTCTCCTAACATGCTAGGCGAAGTTGTCATAACTTCACTTGGTCCCCAAGTTCGCTTATACATATCAGCGAACTTACATAATCAATAGTATTCGACACGTAACAAACAAACTAAACAATTACAGACACAGACAAAACACAAGATACTGAACTACTGACATTATGCACCAACACATTGAAATCTCCAATTGCTTCTCTCCCGAGGATTATGGCATGCTTCGACTTGGCTGGCAGAACCAGAAATTTGACTTCCTCAGTTCTGGAGTGAACTCCATCACTGAGTGTAACTGGAAAGAAATCACCCCTCGCGGGTGCATAACTTCATAACCAAAACTAGAAACTGGTGCATGAATGGGTTTTAACCTCGCATTGTCTTCCTCATCTAATTGCTCAAAACATTGTTCATACATTATATCGGACGTGCTTCCAGTATCGAAGAAAACATATTGTGAACGGTAATGACCAATCAGAGCGGTGATTATCAGCGGGCTTTTATTGCACGGACCCCCTTGACCCGCGGGAAAAGTACAGGTTCATTTTTCCATTCTTCATCATCAAACTGATGTCTCTTGTACCCGCTAACCCGTCCGCCCTGAATCATGTGAACGTTCAAATCTTTAACTTGTTTTTTAGGCCGACCAGGATTGGCCTGTGCGGATGGTTTGTTATTCCCTTGCCTTACACTTTTAACCAAATGTTCAAACTTCCCAGATTTAACAGCTGCTTCGATCTCATTTTTCAGCGTAACACAGTCATCTGTGTTGTGACCAATATCGTCATGATACACACAGTGTTTCTTGGGGTTGAGGAATGCTCTATTTTCCATCGACTGTGGTTGAAATTTCTGAAGGGGTTTTCGTCAGCGGAGTCCAACTATTGGTGTTCTGCGTGAAAGTACTCGCTTTGCTCTCGTTACCTATCAGTGTTCTTACATCATATTGTTCCGATGTTTCCGTGGAAGGCTAAAGTCTTGACCATATTGATCCTTTGGCTTTCCTGTTTTCCCGCGGATTTTGAAATTCTACCTTTGGTGTCTGTTTTGGGCTATCGGACCCCAAGGTCTCTTCGATTCTCGCAAAAAGTTTTGCGGCAGACATCATCTTTGCCAGTTAAGGTGCAGATCAGGCCATTACTCCGCACATTCTTGCGAAAGGCTCCACCCAGCATGTCTTCACTAATCCCACCAATGTTCAGACTTTCGTCATTAAACCGAGAGATGAAGTCTTCAATAGACTCATTATCACGCCTAACGACGTCTAGAATTTCAGAAGGATCACGAGTGTGTTTCTTTTGTTTACTAAAGTGTTGAGAGAATTTGGCCACCAGGTCATCCCAACTCTTGATTTATCCATCAGGTAATTTTTTGAACCATTCACGCGCCGCCCAATCAATGTCAATGCGAACATATGGCACCAATAGGGAAGAGTTCAACCGTTGACTCCTCTTACTGCCATAAAATTCAATAAGTGATCACCAGGGTCTGACATCCCGTTGTATTTTCCTAATGTAGTAGGGATTTTCGCGTTTAATGGGAATGGAGCCGTTGCAATGCGTGCTATGAACTTTGACTTCTCGGCAAACACTGCTGGACGATATGGTTTCGTGAAATCCTCTTCCGCGTCACTGTGATACTCCGTATGACGAACTATCTCACGCGGGTACCTAGTTCCTTCCCTTCCATGGGCCCTACTATTACCGCTGAAGTAACTTACTTCGTCACGGCGATACGTCGGATCTCTCCGTCCTCTAGAATCCTAGCTTTAATACTCAATTCTGTAGGAAGAGTCCCGCCCCGTTGGGCGACCTCTGTCATAACTTCATCCTCCCATTTCTTCCTCATAGTACCTTTCAGTCCTAAGACTGTACCGCGTATGACTCCTCCGCATGGTTGAAGGAGGAGATGGGGATCTTGTGGGAGTTTCATCATAGACTAGAGTTCAGGCACGAATTCATTCTTCACGAATCATGCGCTCATACTCATCTAGAGTTCTTGTTTGTTGTTCTTGCAACCAGGGGAATGAATTCCCCCCATATCCGAGATTACGACGGTGAGATCTCGCCGTAAGAGAGTCATTAGATCTGTTTTCCAGATCTGGCTCTGAGTGAATCTGGCGAGACTCCGTACCTACACGACCCAAATCGCCTGGAGTCGGACCTCCAGTTTCCGTGATACCAGCAGATCGCCTGGTTACAACAGGAGTTTCCGTCGGCCCTTGAAGAGATTAACTCATATCGTTCGGAACAACAAAAACTTTCACAATTCTAGCACAAGCACGAATGGCACCAATGAAGAAACACGGATCTCATCCCCAAAGGGATCGGATCAATGAGTCCACAGGGTACGGGTCAATAGATTACCAATCCAACGATATGAATCCAATCTCCCAAGTCCAATGACGAAACCTGCAAAACAGCCAACCGTGAGCTCGTTACGAGAAGGAAAAGAGGGGGGTCTTCCCATAACCACCCTCCGGCGTGAGAATAAGTACAGTTCTGATAGATAGAAAGGTACTTAAGTGTTTGGAGTAGATACCGGGGAGTGAATGAATACCTTGTTGAGATGACAAAAGGTATTTATAGCCGAAGGGTAGGGGAATGTAATTGGACCAGTTGTCCCTTTCCAAAAGATGCTCTTCGTAACAACCTGGACACATGTACGCACCTGATAGGACGAACTAATTTAGCCATGTGCATGGTTATAACAACCTGGACGCGTGTCCGCATATGATAGGACGAGCTATTTTGGTCATGTGCACGGTTGTAACAACTTCGCCAATTATCCTTCTATCATTGGTTGTTGCGTCTCGTGCTTCCCAATGAAATATCCTTGTAAATCTTCTAGAAAAAAGTTAGTTAATTACAGCTGTCCCTCCGACGTCACTCTCTAGCCTCATTTGCGGTTAGGAACAGTACCCTGCGAATGACTTCTGAGGACGTCTGGGTCACTCTGCTAATAGTCTCTGGATTCTTATCTCGTTCTTCCTCTGACTTAAGTTATGCGGGTGATATGTATGTCCTGCGGGTGACTTATGAGGGAGTCCTCTTTCACTCACGGATGCCCTTTACGAGTATTTGGGTCTTTTTAGTACCCTACCTCTATATTATACATCACAAAACAAGAAACTAAATCTTCTGTTCATTGGAGATGTACAACTAACTAATCGATTTACTAAAATACAAATATACAATATGTGTTTCGCTAATAAGATATGTTGGTGCATATTTGGGTCGGTAGTTAATCGGTACATTTCTTTTCATTTCTAGTGAACCAAACAACAGAAATGAAATTTTTTTTAATTTTCTTCCATTTCACTTAGCAATCATCAAGTATAGTTTTCTCTCTCTTTTTTAATTCTATTTTATTTCTTAATTAACTAGGCTAGAATCCAATTAATTATACGAGTCGAATAAATGTAATGTTATATACATTGAAAAACTGAATTTCTAAAAAAAAACTCATGTATTGTACGGATTGTATTAATCCGTTTATTACATGCATTGATCAAAATACTTATAATATCATAGAAACATCCAAACGATTTACAATGAAGTGGCAGGTAAGCGGGCAACAAGCTGCGCCGCAACCCCCTTTTGGATAGCAAACCCAATCCTACTAAAAACAAAGTTTCGATTCTTATGGGCCGATACGTTACTATGCACAACTTTCTGAACCCTATTCAAAAGGTCCACGGCATCCAGAGCTAAGAAACTAAAGGTGTCAAAGACAAAGGGGATAAACACATGTTGATTCTTCAAACAAGCTCTCTCGTGTTTCGCAACCTTGCCCGATGTTGCCTTCAATGCTGCCTGGCCTGCTACAAACTCATTGTCCCTAATCCCAACAAGAGGGGACACTCCTGTGAGGTCGACACAAGCGTGTTTTCCCCCTACCCACCCAAAAACAAGAATATCGGCCGGTCGTAATGTAGATCTTCCTTCTTGAGGATCCGTAAGAAAGTTTACAGGGGCTTCCTTTTTAGCCGAAATTTCGGCTCGTTTAAGAACATCGCATAGAACATCCCTCACCAAATCATGCCTGTACTTAAACCCAGGCAACTCTTTGCAGTGAATCGCATGCTCACCAAAAGAATCCAAACAAACCTTACAGCAAACCGGGAACGGCTCATCTACCGAAAACAAAGAGATTATTAACAGATACTTCATGATGGCCCGGTACTCCAAAGCCGACATATGTTGGCCCACAATAGAAACACGGAAGCACCCACCAACTTTTTATAAAATAAATCATGACAGAGAAATTGAAAAGGAAATTCCAAGACCTATGCAATTTTCTAAAACATGACAAATTAAAACTAAAATCTATAATTATAAAACATGATATTCTTTATTGTGTGGTTTGTATTAACGTGGTTGAATAAACAAAATTAACAACACGGATTAATTTAATTGAAGTGTCAGTAAAAGCACATGTGCAAAACTAATATATTTAAAAAAAAAAAGAATAATCGATTTTTATCTAGAGTCAAAAAAATCACGGTTTATGAATGAGGTGGTGAATATTTTCAAAAGAAAATAAAATAAAAGGTTAATCCTCTTCAAAATTTAATCCGAGAAGACGTATATGTATTATTTTTTTAGCTGAGATTATCTTTCTCAAGTTATGGTGTTTTTATGGGGGTTCAATGGTAAGTGGTTCGACTGAATTAAGTCGTGTTTATCTATAGCTAGAGTTCCGGTTATGGTGAATGGTAGTCCCACTTCCGAATTCAAGATGGGGCGCCATGGTTCAAGGCTAGGAGATCCACTATTTCCATTTCGTTTTATCATTGAGAAAGAGGGATTACATGTGACGATAGAAAAGCTAGTGTATGTGGATCTTTATAAAGAGGTTAAGGTGGAACCGAAGGGGGGTCTCTATCTATTACTATTACACACAGATGATGCCATATTTCTCGAGAAATGGTCTTCAAATAATATCAGATATTTGATTCAGATGCTGAATTGCCTTTTTATTTAGCTAGTGGGTTGTAGGCTTAAGTTAAATCACCTTACATCGAACCTCTACAGGGTCTAATTAAGTGGATTTTGAAGATATTGTAACATGCGCTCAGTTAACCAGGTGTAAGCTAGGTAAACTCCCTTTCACATACCTGGGTCTTCATGTGGGATGTAGCATGAATACCGTCTTAAGTTGGTAGATCTTAAAATATTCAAACTCTTTCCGCCATTTCAAATGACATAACACTGACGAAACTTCCATGTCAACAAACAAGAGCCGACAACACATATAAAACAAACCAAAATAATTAATTATCTTTCCTACTGACCATTTATATCCCATAATTTTCTCCTATTTAAAAAAAAATCTGCATATGTAGTAAAGTAGTG
The DNA here is from genome assembly GCF_021521415.1 of Bidens hawaiensis. NCBI lineage: Eukaryota > Viridiplantae > Streptophyta > Magnoliopsida > Asterales > Asteraceae > Bidens > Bidens hawaiensis. Next base: position 149,433 of record NW_027495095.1, on the reverse strand, counting down.
CACACCTCCATTTCTTCCACAATCCACACAATTATGAGAACTAATTAAAAACACAGTCCCCTAATTATACAACATGGAAAACCTTAAATAAACCACAACTAGCACCACCACCACAGTTAACATGTCTATCAGAAACACCCTTCTAATCCTCAACTGCCTTTTATTATCCATCGGAGCCGGTGGTGGTCCGTTGATCATCCACGGCGGCAACCGCGTATGGCTGTTGTCATGCCTCCAAACCGCCGGCTTTCCACTCATCATCACCATCCTTATTTTCCTCTACTTCCACCGCCATACAACCACAACAAACTTCATATACATGCGTCCAAGGTTATATATCGGATAATATAGTAATATATATTTAACTCTTATTTATATCGGTCCACGAGCCCGATTTATCTCTATATATTGTACCATGGGATATAATCTTCATACATCACCTCATCGTGACTTTACAGGCCTATACGATTTGTATAAGGCTATACCGGTCACACAAGACGAATAAGTGTACAAATGGGACAAGAAAACAGCTTTTTCAGCCTATACAACTTGTATAGCTATATACGAGCCGTCTAGGTCGTGTTTTAAAAACCCGGTTCAAACCGGCCGGTTAAACCGGATTTCACATAGTATGCCGGTATTTTGAGTCCGGTATTTCCTACCGGTTTGCTTGAACATCGTATCGGTGGTTTTTGTTTCAAATACCGGTTTTTACCGGCAAACCGGTTTTATGTCCGAGAATTTTTCGATTTTTGCGGCCCATATTTTTTCAAAACTACTTTTAACCCAACAATTAACATTCAAACGTGTAAACTTTATGACTATTTTTTAAAATTAAGTGTTTTTGCAGTATTTTTTTAATATGGATTAACTTAATTATTTTTTGTTATGTAAGCATTTAGTTTTGGGTTATTGTTGGATTGACGAAGTTGAAATTATAAGGTGAAATATTCAACCGGTTGAACCTTCCGGTATAACCCAGTTCAACCAGTTGTACCATTTATTAGCTCAATCTGGTACAAGTAAAATACCGGTTTTTAAAACATTGCGTATAGGTCTTCAACAACTCACAACTCAGGTTAGATAGCCTTATATGAGTTGTATATGCAAAACTCGAGTGTGAAGATCTCATGCCTTTTACCATCTTACAGGTTATTCTTCACGGCGGCTTTTGTCGGAATCATAATTGGCGTCGTCAACTATCTATACTCTTACGGCCTAGCCCGCCTCCCGGTCTCCACCTCCTCGTTAATTATAGCTTCCCAGCTCGCTTTCACAGCGTTCTTCGCATACGTGCTAGTGAAACTAAAGTTTACACCTTATTCGGTTAACGCGGTGGTGCTGTTGACGGTTGGGGCATCGGTGCTAGCGTTGCATACGAGTAGTGACCGGCCGGAGGGAGAGAGTAAGAAGGAGTATGCCATGGGGTTTGTTATGACGTTGGCGGCCGCGGTGTTGTATGGTTTTTCGTTGCCGTTGGTGGAACTGATGTACATGAAGGCAAAACAGGAGGTTACGTATACGTTGGTGTTGGAGATTCAGTTGGTTATTAGTTTGTTTGCTACTATGTTTTGTATTGTCGGAATGATCGTCAACAATGACTTCCAGGTACGATTATTTACAGCGTATAAAGATTTGACTAAGCGAACGGACAATAACCTTATCCAATACTTTGATACCGAGTAACTAATAACCTTATCCATTACTTTGATACCAAGTAACTGACCACCAGGTTAGACACTCTTTGGTAATGAATAATAATAATACCAACGGATTTTCTTGTTCATTTTCCTTTAAGAAATAGATACCTAGCGTTTTGTTTTCGTTTGTCTATTCTTTAACAATCTAAAGTAACATAGAAAACATATGCGCTAAAATAAATGAACGAATATAAACGAGCATAAACAAATAAAATGAACTTATTTTTGTTCTCACGTTACTTCATGACCAGTTTGGTTCTAATTTACAGATATAGAAGAACAAACTTATATGAATGAATTTCATTAACTAAACGAATATAATGAATGAACGTAAATAAATAAAATTAATTAGAGAAAAAACGACATGAGCATGACTTGTGTTCATGATCGTTTGTTTAATTAAATGAACAAAAAATTTTGTATGTATTTGTTTCTTCATTTAATAAAGGGAATACTTCACATATACAATAGTAACCAAGTGTCGCTCCTCTGATAAACGAACTTCTCACATAACGGTATATTGAGACATTTCAAGCTCGATTAATAATTTGATAAGATATTAAGATTCATAATAATTGCTTAGTTTCGGTTTTTGTCTTTAGTTTTATCAAACAAACTTTATCTATTACTAGATATATCCTCTATTGTTACCCATGTTAATTAGAAGTCCTTGTTCCTGTCGATATTAAGTGTTTATTCAACTTTAATCGTGCACCTTGTAGGGAAGCAGATAACTTTAAACTCGGGAAAACCGAATATTATATAATATTGTGTGCCAATGCCGTCTTTGGGCAATGCTTCTTCCTAGGAGCCATTGGAGTGATCTTTTGTGGATCAGCGTTGCTATCAGGAATCATAATCGCCGTTCTTCTCCCGGTAACAGAAGTACTAGCTGTTGTTTTCTATAAAGAAAAGTTTCAATCCGAGAAAGGAGTTTCGCTTGTTTTGTCGCTATGGGGATTTACTTCTTACTTCTATGGAGAATACAATCAATCAATCAATCAATCATGCCCAGTAAAAATCCCACCGACAGCAAAGCTATAAGTAGGGTCTGGGGAGGGTGGGATGTAGGCACACCGTACCTCTATCCAAAGGAATAAAGAGGTGGCTTCCAGAGAGACCCTCAAGGTTACAAAAAAGCTAAAAGATGCAACACAATCTTCTCAACAATCAATGGAGCTTGCTCAAGCTAATTACACATCAGTATAATCTTACGAAACATAAGTTTTCATTTAATATTCATGGCGTATGTCATTTTAAGTCGAAATATCATTATTAAGTTAGGTGTAAAATTTCAAGAATACATAAAATTTTAAGATTGATTTCAGTTATTAATCGTATTTTATACTGTAGAACAATTTTTGTACAAATTATTATAATAAACTTTTTTTAATAATTTGGTGATTATCTGTTTTAGAATATATAAGACCAAATTCGTCATCTAAGAAACAATAACACGGCCATTCCCACTTTGATGGGGTAGTAAGGTGGTTTGGGCATATAAAGAAGGTCAAAGGTATTTGATAAGGGTGGTAAGGTGATTTGGGCATATAACAAAAGGTCAAAGGTAAATCTATGTATAGTTAGATTAATTTACATAAAAAACAAGTGTAAACGAGAAATGAATCCATAAATCCGGTGACTTTGTATATTTATTTCAATGTTATCAATAATCATATCCATTTCTCACTCATTCATATCCATATCACAATAAATATTAAATTGATGAATCTAAAACTATGCATTTATTAAAAACAGTTGTGATACATCCAATTCAAAATATTAAATTGATAATGAAATAAACCACATATAATGCATGTTAGATCTCTTATCAGTAAAGGGCCTTTTGCTAAGAGGCCGGTAGCACAAGTACCACGTTTGATTAAATGTGAACAAATCAGGTTTTTCAAATACCCGGTTTTACAATTTACCAAAAACCGATCACAAAGGTCAGTGATTGAGTAATTAGAAAACTATGTTGAGCAAAAACCACACAACGAACAAAAACCGCTTCACATGTCAGCACAAGAAAGCGTCTCTAGCAGTATTTAACCATTTATTCAACTCAAACAAAGTCAAGATTACAAGAACAATACTAAACTCTTCAAGTCCATAAACTTACACATTTGGCAACCATCAATGAAAGCTGCGGATGATACCATGTAAATACCCACCCGTCATAATAAGCGACACAACTGACACAACACCAGCAGGGAATACTTTACCCGAATTCTTAAACCGTGAACCCATCACACCCAAAAGAGCAGCCGACAAACCAAACCCAACACACGATGCAAACACAGGGTTCACAGGGAGCTGTGTGTACACATAGTACAACAATGCCGCTGATATGCCGCCAGAGAGCAAAGATTTCTGACTCCCGCTTTTCAAATAACCCATCAAACCGCCCAGCCCGACCAAGGCGGCATAGCCCAGTGTTAGCTTCTGAGACATTGACATCCCCGTCTTTTTAGGCTCGCTTTCACTGTTGTCTGATGATCCTTCACCGCCTCCGCCAGATCCACCGCCACTGCCGCCAAAACTGTTTCCTTCACCGCCGCTGCCACTGGTGTTATCTGGTTCAATATCGGTTCCTTCTACAAAATCAACAGAGAGATTGGTTGGTACTTTTTCAGGGACTGTGCAGCCTCTTATGATACTTGAAAACCGGTTTCTTGATAGTGAGAAATTCGATGTGGGTGTTAATGATAAGGGAGGGGTACAACTAGTTGAGGCTGTGGTACAAGCTTTGTAGCACAGGGTACGAGTTTGGGCTTGGAGTGACATGTGGGGACGGAATTGGGGAAGCAAAATGGAAGATTGGGAAATTGATAATAGCTCTCCTGTGATGACCATAATGATGAAGCCTTGATAACAAGAAAGATTAAGAAACCGGTTAATCAAGGTGATCATGTTAATATAATAGGCTATTCTTACTCAAGGTAGTTAAGCGTATCGACAGTAGTAAAAGTACAAAAAACCCTAATACCTACAAGGATTTTCTTTTATAGGGTCAATCACATAGTATAAATGTGCGGGGCCGCTCACAAGCTACACAAGATCAGATAGATAAAAAGCCGGAAATGAGCTGAACCTTATTGAGCACAAGCCGAGCCCAAACCTCAAATAAAACTCATTTAGTTATCAACCCCAAAGCGTAATCCTTATATAGGTTCTAACTCTTTTGGACTTCTATGTATTAATTTCACATTTCACAAAGGAGCTCGAGCAGAGCTTTGGCTCGTTTAAGATACAGAACACGAAAACGAGCCGAGTTTAGGGTCGTTTAAGGTTATTCTCAAAATTTATAAAAACAATTAAAATTGTATATCATTTAATAAATTATTAGCGAGCCCAAGCCAAACTTGATAAAAATGACTAGTGAGCTGGACTCGAGCTTTAGAAAAAGAGCTGGAAACAAGTCGAGCTCGAGCTCTCGTAAGTTAAAACAAGCCAAGCTCGGTTACACCCATAAGAAAAGGGGTCTTGATTCAGGTTATGTAAAAATATCTGCCTGGTAGTTATTGAATCAAATTAGGATCTGTGAACGTTTAGAAGTTGTGAAATGGTCTAACGGTGGCAGTGGTGTCAATAGCGGTTATTTATTATCAAAAATCAAGTCCATCTTCAAAGAAAGTCAAACCTAAACTGATGTCTGATTTAATAACAAATTTCTTTTTCTGTCGGTTCGAATACTTCGATAAACCAAAAGATTAACGAGTAAAAGTACCAAACTCACGCAACAAATTTTCGAATCTATGAATAAAAAAAAACTTAGACAGAGATTGACAAAATTTGTACAAACAATCATAAAATTTCGTAATAATAGCAAGAGATTGATTACCTTGACTGAGTGCTCAAAAACCCTAGCTTTTGTTCGTCTGATGGATGGAAACTGCAATAATAAGTGTGAATAAGTGAAAAGCATTGATGAATCATGAGTCATGACTCCCTTGTTCAAGTTGGAGTTGCAGCCCAACATAGTGGCCCAAAAGCCCAATTTATCACCATATGCCTTGAATCCTGACTAATTGAATCAATCAGAGTTTATGAAAATTTAAGATCTGAATTTAGTAAATTAGCTTAAGGATTTGGGACCAAAAGCGATTAGCACGGACCATTTAATAAGTTTCTTTCGCTTGAGTTGGGTTAAAAGCACCTAATGTATTTGCGCAATCACCATATTCAAATAAAGTGTTTTCTATGGCAGCACCATGAATAATGCATAGCAAAGCAGCGCCCAATACACCGATGTCACACCCCAACCTACGGCGGGAATGCCGGGGCGCGAACTGATTGTCACAGCTCTCAAGGTTACTATCATGCACAATATTTAAATGACAATATCTATTAGTTGAATTCAATTATCAAATAAATCAAATACAAACAATAATTCATACAACAATACAAATTTTATATTTTTTGATTTAAAATATTCTTCTAGCTAAATTCTTCACTAAGTATTCACCAACCTGCATATGCGTATAAAATAAAGTTTTGTCAACAACACATGTTGAGTGAACAACACACCAGTTTAGTTGTACATACAGTATATATAACAAAATACGTAGCTGCAACAAGTCATATGAGAATAACAAAATAACCAAATGAGCAAGTATAACAAGTATAACTGAGATGTCGAGAAGCACAAAGGCTAACGACTGGCGTATGATCATACTAGACTGAGATTATGTTGGACCTCTCCGAATGCGGAAGCATACAAAGCAAATAAGCATATAAACAAGTAAGGTATAAGTTGTTAACACATAAGACAAAGTTGCAGTTTTGAGTATAAGTATATGTGAGATATATATTTACGCATATGTCCCCAAAACGTGGAAAACAAGTAAAATAGGGTGTTGGTGCATAAATGTCAGTAGTTCATAGTCTAGTGTCTGTAATCGAGTCTGTAATGTTATTTATGTTTTTGTTTAAGCGAAGTTGTTAACAAGTTCGCCTAGGCGAACTTGTTGAACAAGCGAAGTTATGGACAACTTCGCCTGAACATATCAGGCGAAGTTGTCGTGTATTTATATACAGCTTACGGCTTGGTTTAGGGAGTTCGTTGAATCGTTGTTGATAGTTGTTTGAGTCGATTGAGTTGACGAGAGTCTGTATCAGTGATTCATATCACGTGAGTTCGGTTATTAATATATAACGTGTTTCGGTTTGTTCGTGTGTGTTTGTTTGGTTTGCTTTCTACGCTCGTAACGATCTACGCAGGGATTCCGCACCTGAGTAGACCGGGATATCTCGTGTGATCCGTCCAGGGAACCTACATAGGGGAATGTGGTACTCATCTTAGCAATAAGCAAGAGTTAAGCGAGTGCGGTAAGAACGATAGTAAACACGAGTTACGCTCTTCGAAAGTTGTCGACGAGAAATCTTAAGTAACAATAGTTGAGAAATAAATATGGATAGAACAACGAAGCTATACTAGATATAAGTTCGAGATTCGATGATCGGGTACACTCTAACGAAAGTTAAATATTACTTAGATTTATTATAATTTTATTATCAAAGTTTTATCACAATAAATATGATTTTGATTATATATAATCAAAAACATTTAAATAATAATACGTTTAATGTATCTTATTATTAACAGAGCTTTCTTTTAAATACATAATGTAGATAATCAATTATAAGTAATAAATACTTTATATAACTAAAATTCTTTTATAAAATACTTAATAATCATATAACATAATAATGTTTAATATATATATTCGAATTTATTTTAAACAAAACCTTTTATAATCTTTATTACTCAAAAACTTTATAAATCTTAATACTCATTATATATATATATATATATAGACATATGTGTGTATACGAAAATACTTGCACAATATTTATGAAACGTAATCTTAGAGTTGTCAGTTTAATACAATTATTGATTTATAGCATTAGCTAATCCTTACAAAATCAATTGTATAACATATAATAGTTTTTAAAAACAAAGAGGCAAAAACGGGGTGGCTGGGGTTTGAACCCGTGACCAGCCACTCCAGAATCTGGTGCTAACTAGTTACAATACAACATCGATCATTTAAAACAAACAGACGCAGGTGACAAGTTCAACTAAGAACCCAAATGAAGATTAATCGGTTAATCTGATTCAATTAGGATTAGGGTTAATGATCATGGCCTCAAGACGAATCTGTTAGTATGATTATTTACCTTAAATGCTGATGAATCAAGGGTGAATTAGCGTAAACTATAGCCGGCGTGAATAGAGATCAGAACGCAGATGTAGAGGTCGATATAGAACAATTAGGTATAGGGGTTTTGTTGGCGCTGCAAAGGAGGTGCTATATGCGTGTTTAATTGTATTATAACAACTGATTTCGTATTTTCTAGGAAATTAGGGTTGTCGGCTTAAGTAAAAGAGGAAAACGAATCACTAATTGATATTGTAAACTCGTATAAGGTGTCGGTTAGGCCGCATTTGGTAAGAGTAATCACAAACATAAATCAATTCCTAGTTTAGAGCGACAATTGTGGTGCAAGAATCCTAAATGGGTCACGGATACGTTCTGGATCATGAATACGGGTTAGGGGATGGGTTATTGGATTAGATGGGTTATAATATTCAGGTTTTGCAAAATGACCCTTGATCTATTAAGATGGAAACGAAAATGGGTTAAAGTATAAGTTTAGGTTAATTTTTGTCAAATTATGAAAGTTATAAATATGTTTTATATAATTAATTAAAATTAATATAATAATTAAATCTTTTTGATAAACGCGATATAAATAACCCGAACGTAAGAGTGGGTCGAGTATTTACTTAAAAATATTAATCCGAGAAACCCGAGTTGTTACAACCAAAAACTCCCATCATATGAAATAGGTTCAATATCAGTTATGAAATCCTTGAAAAAAAGAGGGTAAATCGAAATATAGTTGCTACACCAAAACTAGGCGCAACAAACCAACCAAACTGGCCAAGTGGATAAATCAGAAATACATAAACGAAAACGACAACTGGACCAGAGAATGTGATGGCATTATAAGGTTGCAATTGAACAGATCGAGCAAGTTTGAATTGACGTAGCATGAAACCTATTAGTCCGAAAGCGCCGTGGAGAGCAACAAATGTCCACAGACCGCCTAATTGAGTCTTTTATGGGTAATGCATATGTTTAAATACTAATTATATATTTTAATGGGTAATGTATTTCTTAAAACACTACCATAGCATTTGGTTGATTTGGTATTTTTTATTTTTTGTTTACGAGAAAATCAATAAACTAACAATAACAATAAATCTTGTAACTAGCCTGACTTCTCCTCACCGCAGCATTTGAATTTTGATATGAGTAATTTTCAGTTTTGAACTCTTATAGTATGCAACCATTTTTTCAGTTTTGGTTTGCAACACAACATCTTGAGTAATTTTCCTCAGATGCAATACCGCGCAACTCGTTTATCGCTTCGCAAGATGTCTACATAAAGATTACCATAATTAATCCTACACAATGATTATGGTAGAAATGTAGAATAAACGGTAAATATAAACACAAGATATGAGAAGATTATATACATTTATTCTATGAGATGACTAGGCATAAACTTGTGTGATGTTAATTTTATGACATGAAGGGCAACAAAAATGAAATTTACAAATTGAGATTAATTGATATCAACTATCGTTTAATCTCTTGTCATGATCATATCACTATCTTTATTTGCTATTTGTAACAAACGGTTAAACGACCTAACAGAAGTCAAAAATCGTTTTGAAGTTGTTGCGGAATCCTTAACATCACTACCAAAACCACTACCACTACCGCTGCGTGAGATGAATGAACCCATGATCCCAAAATTCCGTCCACTCGGTTGTCTTTCGTGGCCAAACCTTTCGTAGTCAAAATAGTTTGACCTTCTAACGTAACGTGCACTGGCACTCTTAAGACTTGTTTTCAAACCATTTTCGAGTAATGGTGACACATCGGTCCCAGTCTCAACGTTCTTAAGAACATTGTGTACCTCGACTGGTAACCTTAACGTGTACCTATCAACGGTTTCCATGATTCGTTGTTGCACCATCACATGTCCCATTGAACAAGAACGAGACAATTTCCTAGGCGGTACAAGATCATGTTCCAATTCAACGATTTTAACTGAAACATGATCTTTTGTGTGCCTCTTTAGGCCATCAGTCAACTCAGTTTCACGACTGAGTTGACTGGTCCGCGGAACAAGACTCGCTCTACAAACCGGACACGTGACATGTGAAGCCAACCACTCGTCTATACAATCTCGATGGAACACGTGGCTGCATTCGGGTAACAACCTAAGAGCCTCATGATCATGGAACTCATTTAAGCACACCGCGCATTCTAGCACATGTTGACCAATCTTGATATCTTTAACTTTTGAGTATGTAAAACTTGTGAACTCAGCAATAACAGTCGGGTCAAGCCCACGAGCTGCCGCCAGCTTCAAGGTGGCCCTTTGATCCCCGCGATGTCTAGTGGCGGCAGCGAGAGCGAGCTGACGGTTGGCATATCTTCTAAAGTAGAAGAAAAAGAAGCATATTAATAAGAAGGAAGTTATTAGGCAGGCCAACAATATTACCAATTTTAGGTTTATCTTTGGTTTGCTTTGGGGTGGTGGAGACACCGTAGACGGTGGTTCACCGGTGGTTTCTGTGCTGGCTAAACCGTTAGCTGTCATTAAAACAAGAATACCAAGTGAAAACTTGTTTTGATCCATGGATTTTGCTTCGAGAATTATGAAATGTGTGTTCTATGTTGTTTGCTTTACACTCTTTTATAATGCGCACACATGTATTATTTTATGAAAGAAGTTAAGAGTTGTAATTATATATAGTTCACGAAGTTTGAATATATTATAGTGAAATTTTTTACTCTTATGAATTTTCAATGTAGTTTATACTTTATAGTAATAGTAAGAGTCAATGGTCATTTTTGTTCGTGTGGTTTGCTACTTTCGTCACCTCAGTTCAAAGTTTGAAATTTTGTCAATTTAGTCCTCATAGTTTTAAATATTAACCAATTCGTCCCATCCGTCTAACGGCATTCAGTTATGCTGTTAGTTTAAGGGTATTTTGGTCATTCTTCTTTTTGTTTTGAATTAATGGTCATTTTCGTCCATGTGGTTTGATATTTTTGCAAGTTCGGTCCAAAGTTTGAAAATTTATCAATTTAATTTTTAATATAATTCAGTTTTTTATTCTATAACCCTGAAGAGCATAATCCAAGCCCAAAACATCGATCATCATTCAAAACAGGTCCGCATTTACCCTGTCGACAACAATATTCATACCCTCTCCCCTCGTATTTAATTTCTAGACGGTTCCTAAACTCTCCCCCATTGTGGAATTCAATGGTAAAGTGGTCAAAGCAATTCCCTGAAACTGAATTGTGTAAGGCCCCGTTACCGGTAGCCTACTTTCGTGTTGGATTTACCCATAAACGCAGTTCTAAATATCAGAGTTAATTAAAACATTCGCGGAATATAAAAGATTTCATAAAACATTTCATAACAAAACACGTCTTGTCTTAAAACATCATTTTGTCTTTCAAAATAAACGAAACATTAAACTTAAACGTCTTGAGTCTTCCGATGCCAGCCTCTCATTCAGTGCCACGTGTCTCCTCAAGCGAGCTGCCTCATCCTACTCACCTGCGTGCATACTAAAAGTCAGCTACGCTGAGTGAGTTCTAGATAATCATACACTATACAATACACATAAACTTATATTCTTTCATTCATACTTTCATACTTTCATACTTTCTTTTGTATTAACTTGCTTTCATATCTTACGTTATAAAGAGCATTACGCCCTACATTCCTCGAGTATTATTAGGGCTCGGTACCCTTCTTCCTCGAGTATTATTAGGGCTCGGTACCCTCCTTCCTCGAGTATTATTAGGGCTCGGTACCCTCTTTCCTCGAGTATTATTAGGGCTCGGTACCCTCTTTCCTCGAATATTAGTAGGGTTCGGTTCCCTAGTTCTCGAATATTAGTAGGGTTCGATTCCCTCTTCGTTACCATACAACCATACATCATACCTCGAGTATTATTAGGGCTCGGTACCCTTTTCGTAACCATACAACCATACAACCATCATTTCCTTCTTTTATTAACTTTATCACGTTCATACATATAAGCATACATATCATACTTACCTTATACATAGCGTTACAACCTGACAGTACGTGCAATATCCGAAGATCGTTCACGTACCGTCAAGCAATCATTCATATATTTCACATCATTCATAGAAGGCATACACTTATCACTTAGGATAAGTGTATTAACAAACATATAGAGTATGCACACAGCCCCGAAAACATAACACATAAATGGGGCTAGAAACTCACCTGAATCCTGTTACGCTCTCCGTTAATAGTTATTCCATTCTTGAGCTGTGCACGGCTAACTGTATAATATTTACACGTATCAATTAACTACTACTACTCATGTAGTATTTCTATCTTTATATGACCCACGACGAACGGGGGTCCGGGGGCAGCGTCCCTGGCAGCGGGGTCTAGGGGCGGCAGCCCCTAGCAGGGTCCAAGGGGCAGAGCCCCTGGCTGGGGTCGAGCTGCCAAGTCAGCTTGGAAAAATTTTATTTCCATTAACTGTCTTAACACATTTTTCATTAGGTTTTTAATTTATTTTCTAATCGAACTTGACTTTAGGCGAAGTTAAACCTTAAGCGAACTTAGCTTTAGGCAAAGTTATCAGTTAGGCGAACTTGGCCGTAGACGAAGTTATCAATTAGGCTAACTTGGCCTTAGGCGAAGTTATCAGTTAGGCGAACTTGGCCGTAGGCGAAGTTATCAGTTAGGCGAACTTGGCCTTAGGCGAAGTTATCAGTTAGGCGAACTTGGCCTTAGGCGAAGTTATCAGTTAGGCGAACTTGGCCGTAGGCGAAGTTACCAGTTAGGCGAACTTGGCCGTAGGCGAAGTTATGCTTTGAAGGCGAAGTTAAGCTTTGAAGGCGAAGTTAAGCTTTGAAGGCGAAGTTACCCAGTTCGCAGGCGAAGTTGCCCAGTTCAGCTACGGGTTTGGTTTTTATCAAGCATTTTGGCGATTTTAATACCCTTGTTATGGTTCGACATCACCCACTAACGTTCCCTAACCGTTTCGTTCGTATATATATCCCGTATATACTATAAAGCTTGGATCTTTAAGCTTAAGGACGTTCAATAAAACATTAACTTTAAAGGTCAAGAACATACCTTTTGTACTCATTTGGATCTCGTTTAACTTGTTTAATCACAACTAATCGTTTACTCTCTCTCGGATCTTGCTCGTTTCTCTCCCTCGGCCGCCGGCCGTATATGGCGGTGTGTGGTGTGTGTGTGTTTTGGAGTGTGTTAGAGAATGAGATGGAAATGAATGATGGTTTAGGGTTTAAGGTTGGTTTAGGGGATATTTGTATCCCTTAAAGCCCATGGACCTAAGGCCCATTCTCATTTAACCCATCTTAATTAATCTAAGTCCATTATCCGTTCCTTACTCGATATTAATTAATTAATAACGCGAAATCACTAAACATAACTTTTTTTATTCAACATTATAAATTTTAGGATGTTACAAATTGTACGGAAAAACTAAAAATCGTTTAAACTAAAAATCGTTTATTTGATGAATGCATAATAGTTAGGGTCTAGAGATTAACATATCGTAACGAAAATCCGGGTCGAAATCAGCATCTGGGTTGAAATCAACTATTATACATTAATTAAAGAAACGATTTTTAATTTTTATGTACAATTCGGTTTCAGGGAATTACCTTGACCACTTTACCATTGAATTCTACCATGAAGGAGAGTTTAGAAAATGTCTAGAAACTAAATACGAGGGGGTATGATTACTGTTGTCAAGATAGTAAATGCATACCTTTATTGGAGGTTGCTCGATGGTTTTGGGATTGGATTATTCTCTTTAGGGTTATAGAAAAAAAAGAACTGAATTAAACTGAACATTAAAATGACAAATTTTCAAACTTTGGATCGAAGTGGCAAAAGTATCAAACCACAGGGGCTAAAATGACCATTAACTCAAAATAAAAGGGAGAAAGACAAAAATACCCTTAAACTAGCGGCATAGTTGGATGGTGTTAGACGGATGGGACGTAATAGGCTAATAATTAAAACTATGAGAACTAAATTGACAAAATTTCAAACTTTGGACTGAAGTGTCGAAAGTAGCAAACCACATGAACGAAAATGACTATTAACTCTAATTGTAATTACTTATATTAAGACAAATGGAAAACCTAATACAGATTTTGTTAAATAATGAAATAAATAGTAAATTACATTTCGTGACACGCATCGATATAGAGTTGCGTTTGAGAATGAAGATAGCTCGCTTGTATAAAATCTCAAGTTGGATTTGACTGGAGTAACTCGTTCATTAGATCATATTAACCGGCTTATATGATTTGATATTACAATGGGTTTGGATCAAATACAAATGAAATAAACGTGCTAAACGTGAGAATCAAATAGAGTAATTATATATACAAGTAGAGTAATTATGTAATTACTCTATAATGTAATTACATGATTACTCTACTTGTATATATAATTACTCTACTTAATTTTCACGTTTAGCACGTTAATTTCATTTGTACGTTAACATATACTTTGTTAAATTTGTTATTTAAGGAAATTTCTAAAAAACAAACATGCATAATATACGTGAGTATGTGACTTGTGAGAAGGATTTGATGGTGGGGCCCACACACACGAATGCTTGTAAATTCAAAGACCTGACACAAATGGACTTCCCTCACAACGAACCAACCGTTATGCATGGGTGCTTTTAACAAAGAGAGGGTTGACTTAGTGTGGCTACAACTCAAAGAACGGTCAAACGAATTACATATAAAGTTAAAAGTTATAAACTTATATGTTTAAGTTTGATGATTAAAACGAGAAAAAGAAAGAAGGTTATGAATCTAGTTCAATATGTTGGATGATGCATTTATGCTATATAGTTTTCATCAATTTAATTGGCTATTTATTAATATTTTGAATATTACTAGTTTATAAGTTATCATACGATTTATATCAATATCATCGAATACCTTTAATGTCCAATAAATTTCATCGAATTTTATTTATTTTTTTTTTTCATTTTTTGTATTTGTTTGATAATATCGGAGTTTAATTCCCTAATTTCTGAATGGACGTATAGATTCTTGTTTCATATCCGACAACTAAAAAAAACTATATTGTTTCATTTGCTTACGAGATTCTCTTAATGCCACTTGCCCACTTGAGTGTTTTTACAGTTAAATTAGTTAATAATGATTAATATTCAAATAATCATAATTTTGTCCATGAAAACCAATACCATAGATCGGTTCTTCTTTAAGTAATCGAAGAACATGATAGAGGAATTAAATTTTTGCTGTTGGAGAATTTTGTAGAAACGGGTTATATTGGATATATGAGAGTCATGAATCACTTTCATATCAATACTATTTACGGGTCCCAAATATTTTGACCGGATAAAACTTGGATTAATTTGAGCAAGAATTCTAGCATATAACACAATTGGCGATCAAATGTTACGAAAGATGGTTTGTCCCATGTAAATTTAGTCACTATTTTGGTCCGTCACAATACTTTTGTATTGTGACGGGATAAAACATCAATTTGATTCGGTTTCTTTTATTCTTTTTAGACAATGATGTTAAAGTATCTATCACCTGCTGTAAAAAAATTGATGAGACTAACGTTCCAAAATAACAAGTTTAATATTTTAACAGATTCAGTAAAGATTCTAATATTTGTAGTCGGCAAAGAACCTTTTGGTTACAAGATTCTTCTTGTAATGCCGCTTGTAAGCTGTGATATTATTGTTTCTTATGGATTGATTAGAAACAATTTGTTTTAGTTGTTTGAAAAAGACATATTACTCAAAATCATTATATTACAAAACATCTTTTAACATATGTACAAAAAAAACATTGTCGATCACTCAAACCTATCAAAGACAAACTAAGTTTTGTTATTTACTCAAAACTCAATTGTCTAAAACTATGCATAATGTTATTTACTTATATTTTAGTTATTACATATATTTTTTTGATGAGAAACACATAGATTTATTTATTTCCGTTATCTAGAAAGTCACCTATCAATGGATTTTCTCACTCAAGCAAGCTTATTTGTGAAGCTCCCCTTCAGTTCACTCCACAACCAAAATTATTTCTAAAGCGCATTGATGATGTTTGAGACAAAATATTCCTAATGGCCTGCGATCTTTCAAATGGACAGAGTAGAATGATTATGATCTGTCTAACGTGTTACTATAAGAATTCTAATGAACAAGTTAATCAAATTGGTTTATAGTTTTTTATAACGGGGAACACACATCATATATTGAACTTTAGCAAATTGTACGTGAGACAAATATAGAAAATTGAGTTATTAAATTTTTATTGACGGTTAATGCACATCGTATATTGATGTTCTTTATATTCCTATGGGAAATACAATACAAGACCATGTATAAATGAATAATAAGAAATGAAAAATAATCATCATATAAACATAAAAGGTAATTGACGAATGTCACGATGGTAAACAACAGTGTCATCTAATGAACATGCTAGTGCTTAGCTCGAGACGAGTAAACTCCCAGCTTACGAATAAGCACGGTCGTGTTTGACCCAAATCTCACTCAACCTATATATTTAACTAATATACAATGTAACATTTGGACTCACTGTGCTACTTTTTGAGATAAATCAATTTAGTGATTATGACATCTTCCCACCTCTTTGTGAAATAAACATGTTGTATATATGCTACTTAGTAGTTAGTACTACTACTAACTCAGAGAACATTCGGTGCATATAGTAAGCCCATGCCCAAGTTGGTTCAACAAGGCCTCTACCTAGCCCACTTTAAACAAGCCACCTGGTTTTGACTTCCGTTGACATAAACGTGAGCCATCTCCGGTTATAATGCATTTAACACACAGTTATAAACTTAATTCCATCATATTTGTAAAGTTGCACGCATAGTTTCATTGGTTTTGACACGTTATAAACAAGTGCATCGAACCCCACTAGTAGTGCAACAAACATGCAATTTTAACTTGACGCATAGTTGTATTGTTTTGGCACACTATTCAAATATGTGCTTTGCAAACCTTGTAGGTTTCGGGTCTAGAGCCCGACCAAGAAGTGCCACCCTTTTGACCCTACTTTTGGTTTGATACAACATGATTTGACAAAAATCTATTAATCCCGAACGTCTTTTCAAAGTTTGGTTTCAAGAAAGAAGCAGATTGAATGTTTCATTCATTCCACTCCAATCAATAATAATTGATAATAAAAAAAGCTAAACCTATTTTACTCCTCTAATTATGGAGATGATATTATAATACAAACAATAAAATTAAGGATCCTATAATTACGAGAATATCCTTTACTCCCCCTCAAGTTGGAGCGTGTAGGTCACGAACGCCCAACTTGCAAAGTAGAGTTTGAAGACGTTGGGCTCCCAAAGGCTTGGTAAATAAATCAGCGATCTGTTGCTTTGTATTGATATGCAGCGGTAAAACATCGTGGGATTCGACTCGTTCTCAAACGAAGTAGCAATCCATCTCAACGTGTTTCGTTCTTTCGTGGAAAACGGGGTTATTGGCAATGTGCTTAACTGCCAAATTATCACAAAAGAGAGGCGTGGCTTGGTCTTGAGTGGCTTGTAGGTCGGTGAAGAGCCGTCGCATCCAAAGAACCTCGCTAACGGTAGTGGCAATAGAGCGATACTCAGCTTCAGCTGAAGAACGAGAAACCACCGATTGCTTTTTTGTTTTCCAAGAAATTGGTGCTCCATCGAGAAGTAGTACATAACCAGTTCGTGAATGTCTTGTAAGTTCGCAACCAAGCCAATCAGCATCACAAAAGGCAAAAAGATTTAAACCACCATGTTTTGGTAAAAGAATACCCTGACCGGGACTAGACTTGAGGTAGCGTAAGATCCGATTGGCAGCTATCAAATGATCTTCTCTTGGATCAGAAACAAACTGGCTTAACAAGTTGACGGCGTACGCGATATCCGGTCGTGTAGCTTGTAAATATAAAAGCCTACCAATGAGGTGTCGATATTGTTGCGCATCAACTTTAGGGCTTTCTTCACATTGACCAAGCTTCAACCCTTGTTCCATGGGAAAAGAACTCGGTCGACAGCTGAGCATGCCACTATCTTCAAGCAAATCTAATGTGTATTTGCGCTGGCTCAAAACTAATCCATCTGTGGTGCGGGCTACTTCGATTCCCAAGAAATACTTGAGCGAACCAAGGTTCTTGATGCTGAATTTTTCATCGAGATATTGCTTTGTCTCTTGAATTTTAGTAGCATTATTTCCCGTTATAATTACGTCATCTACATAAATAAGAATGGCCACGAAGGTAGCTCCATCCCCGAAAGTGAACAGAGAATGATCCGCATGAGATTGCTTGTAACCAGTAGCAATTAGAGAAGCGGTAAACTTGTGGTACCAATTCCGGGAAGCTTGTTTCAAACCGTAAAGGGACTTACGAAGTCGACAAACGCGAGTGTCCCCCTTTTTCGAGAAACCATGTGGGAGCTTCATATAAACTTCTTCATCTAGGTCACCGTGTAAAAACGCGTTGTTAACGTCGAGTTGATGGATCAACCATTCTTTCTTAGGCGACCGCAAGCAAGGTGCGAACAGTAACTAACTTAGCGACGGGAGCAAACGTATCATGAAAGTCAACACCTTCCATTTGGGTGTAACCCTTTGCCACAAGACGAGCTTTAAATCTTTCGATTTCACCATTCGGTTTGTATTTAAGTTTGTATACCCATTTGGAGTCGATTGTTCGTTTGCCATCTGGCAATGTTTCCAAGGTCCATGTCTTGTTTTCTTCAAGAGCACGGATTTCTTCTTTCATGGCTAGCTTCCAATTTTCATCTTGCATAGCCTCGTGAAATGACTTCGGCTCATTATGTGTAGTAATAGCCGTTAAAAATGCTTTGTGTGAGTTTGAAAATTTTTTATAGGAAATGTAATGGGCTGCTGGATGTGCTGTGGTGTTCAAAGGTTCTTGATTGGAAGCAGGTGCGCTGTTATTGATGGATGGTGGCAGATTCACGTGAAAATCATCGAGTCGTTTAGGTCGTGTCTTAATTCTTTGTTGTCTGCTTGGTTCTGGTTCCTCAACATTCACCACAGTTTCAATTTGTTCTTCATCATGTGTGTCATTTTCTTGCTCCATGTGGGAATCAAATTCATTTGTTTCATTTGATATATTGACATTTTCAACGTGTGGATTTTCATATGGGCTTTGTAGGTTCGGCCCATATGTTGATTCTTCTCTTGCGACTTCTTCATAGTACCAAGGAGGAAAGCTAAAAAGTTTTTCATTCTCAAGTTTATCAATTCGATCTAAATTCAAAAAAGGGAACACCTCTTCAACAAACTTCACATCCCTTGAAACAACTATTTTGTTGTTGATCATGTCGAATATTTTGTATCCCTTTGTTCCCGGTGGGTACCCTAGGAATACCCCCAGACTCCCTCTCCATTTGACTTTATCACCCTTTGTATAAGTGATTCGATAATAAGCAAGACACCCAAATACCCTCATGTGCTCATATTCGGGCTTTTGTTCAAACAATATTTCAAATGGAGTTTTGTTGTCTATGGGTTTAGAAGGAAGACGATTGATTATGTAAGCTGCTGTCAAGACACATTCTCCCCAAAACCTTTTTGGAAGATTTGCCTCTATACGAAGGGCTCGCGCAGTTTCAAATAAATGCCTGTGCTTCCGTTCCACGACGCCATTTTGTTGTGGTGTGTGAGGACAAGTGGTCTCAAGTATTATGCCTTGTTCAACATAAAAATCATGCATGCGACTTGAAGTGAATTCTCCCCCGTTGTCACAGCGTATCCTTTTAATCATTTTGCCAAATTGAGTTTTTACCATCTTGTGAAAACCCATTAGAGCATCGCTTGCCTCATACTTATGTTTCAAGAGAAAAACCCAAACGGATCGACTATAATCATCCACAATTATTAAAAATTTGCTCTTCCCGGTAAGTGAAGGAGTTATATACCTCCCCCAAATGTCAGAATGTATTAAATCGAAACACTCTTTGGTTTTGTGGTGCTCTTGGGAAAAGGTAATCTAGTATGTTTGGCTTTCGCACAAGAATCACAATCTTCAGTTTGAAAGGACGCCTTTTCAACGAAATCAAGATGAAAAAGTTTACTGCTAGAGGTGTGTCCTAGCCTCTTATGCCACACATCCATAGTAACCACCATTGCACATCTTTCGCTCTGCCATGCCTTGATCCGATACAATCCACTTATACATTTACCTGCTCCAATCAATTCTCTCGAACGCAAGTCTTGCATAAAACAAAAGTCTGGATAAAAGGTTATGGAGCATTGATGCTCTCTTGATAGTTTGCTTACGGATAAAAGATTACATTTAAAATTTGGAACATGAAGTACATCTTTTATTATGATCCCGTTTGGCAAACGACTATTCCCTTTACAAGTGACGGGCACAGATTCACCATTTGGTATTAAGACCGGTGGCTCACTGGTCGAAGCCCTTCTCTTATCGAGCCATTCGGTATATTGAGTTATGTACTCGGTACATCCCGAGTCCAAAATCCAGTCATCTTCTTTATTTTCTTTTTCTGCAAGATATCTCAAAAGAGCATGATATTGCTCAGAATTTAAGTTAGGTAGCGGACTTACAGTCGGATCCGACTCGACACAACCGGCTTCTGGTCTTATTGAGTCTTGCTTCCCTTTCCGTGGCCACCACTTTGGATAGCCAATTCTTTTAAAACATCCCTCCTTGTTATGGCCATCTCTTTCACAGTGATCACAATGCTCCCTGTCGTCCCACCTTGTTGTGCTCATCTTCTTGTTTTCACTTTTAGGGCTTTTGATTTTTTTTGATTTATATATATATATTTTATGATAGTAGGTTGTGGTAATGAAAGAATGGATAGACTAGTTGATCAGATGTTAGGATTCATGGCCTGCTCTGATGCCATTTCAAAGTTTGGTTTCAAGAAAGAAGCAGATTGTATGTTTCATTCATTCAACTCCAATCAATAATAATTGATAATAAAAAAAGCTAAACCTAATGCACTCCTCGTTCTTTTTACTCTTCTAATTATGGAGATGATATTATAATACAAACAATAAAAATAAGGATCCTATAATTACAAGAGATCCTACAATTACGAGAAAATCCTTTACGTCTGGCTATAAAAAACAAGTTTGGTAAAGATGGAAAGTGTTAAAACTTAAGTTAAATTACTTGGTGACTATATAACTATACTATAATATAAAAAGACTGTTTTGGGTTCTATGTTTTTTTTTCTTTTGAACGGTAAATTTCTGTCATCCGAGAGACTTGAACTCAAGACCTCCTAACCTTGGTGTTATAAAGACTTTACTTTTACCTTAGACCACCAACCCCATTGGTGTTATCTAGAGGTGCACAAAAAACCCGTACCCGGAACCGGACCTGAAAAAATACCCGGAACCGGTTTTTTTATACCCGGGTATTCTATACCCGAAACCGGAACCGACCCTACCCGTAGGGTATGGATAGGGTATGCATTTTGAGGTCTATACCAGTACCCGGAACCGTACCCGATTTATACCCGTAAATACCCGGTCCCGGTCATACCCTATACCCGATACCCGATACTAATTTTTTAATACCCGAAATAATACATGAGTTTTTATAGTATATTTTTATGTTTACTTCACAACTTTTATGTTTAAGTTTTCGTAAAATGCATATTACTAAGTAAATAATTGTAACTAAGTGGATTTATGGTTTTTGTAATATAGTATAATTATTTTTATAAATTACAAAGCAAATTTAAATTTTAAACAAATTAAAAAATATATAAAAAAATTGCAAATTCAAAACCGGGTATTAATATCCGGTCATACCTGGTTCCAATACCCGAACCCGATCATACCCTACCCGGGTACATAGGGTTGAGTTTTTCTCCTCAATGATTTCTCTTAATACCCGATTTTCCAATACTCGATCATACCCGAAATTGGTCCATACCCGAACCCATGTATTAGA
Organism: Bidens hawaiensis; assembly: GCF_021521415.1. Taxonomy (NCBI): domain Eukaryota; kingdom Viridiplantae; phylum Streptophyta; class Magnoliopsida; order Asterales; family Asteraceae; genus Bidens; species Bidens hawaiensis. Next base: position 127,619 of record NW_027495095.1, on the reverse strand, counting down.
AAAAACCCGATTTATACACCTCTAGTGTTATCTATGTGTTAATAGTTTTTCCCCCCTAAATTGGGTTTAGAATTTGGAAAGATGTATTTAATGATATATGGCCCGGCCCGCCTACAAAGTGGGCTTAATGTAACAACTTTCACATGATTCTTCATATTGAATCCTTCTTAAATTGGTAAATTTCTTACGGCTATGCAACATGCTCTTTCTACAAAGTGATATTAAATGTCTAAAACCAATTAACCGCCATAATCAACATCTGATAGCAACATTATCCTTGTACTTAACATCTTTGAAAGAAAGTCACTTGAAAAGTTTGTTCATTGGTAGAGGGCTAGAGACTTATGCCTCTTGATGGAGGATTAGATATTTAATGTTTGATCATGATGTTAATTTAAGTATATTTGGTATATAATATGTCAGATTTACTTTAAGCATATCATATATAATATACAAGATAATATACCCGGCACTCGTGGTTATGCTTGATATACAACGGTTAATTACCCAATAGATAGACAACAAGTTTTGTGTTAGTTATAGGACAATATCAGGTATGGGGTTGTGGTATTCTGTATTCCCTATATATCACATGGATTAACCATGCATACCGATTTTGAGTCGGTACCAGCTAGATGAGGTGGGGTTCCTCATCGGTACCACACCCAAAATCATCCCATCTTAATCCATCACGCATACACTTCGAGCACCGTTATAACAAAAGATATAATGGATATAGGATGCATAAATGGAGTTAACTTGGGTAACAAGGTATATAAACAACCTAACAAGGATTTTGTGAATCTTTAGCTTTGACAATACAACTAACAAAAAAAGTCTTATCTTCCATAATTTTATCAAAGTCAAACTCTTCATTAACATACATAATATAAACACATACGTAACCATTAACTTCAACTACTCCATTAACATTTTTCCATTTTTGAATCTTCAAACACACACACACACATATCTACTTTTGATATCCAAGTGTTTCAACTTTCAACCTTCAAGAAACCAGAAAAACACCAAAAAAATGTCTTCGAGATTCATCCGTGCTGATTTTATGTCGTCTTTGAAACCGAACAATGAACCTATGTTAATCAAGCCACTTTCGAAAACAGGTTCCTTGAAGAACAAGGAATATGCATGGAATTTGCTTGATAAAAGTTGCAGAAATTACTTGAGCATGTCGAAGACTCCGCGAACGACGAATTTCGTGAGACATAGCAACGTTAATCCGCCACCTGAAGCTCCTCTTCCATCTGGATCTCCTTCCGGGTCTTTGTAAGATTTAGCTAGCAATTCTGTTTTTATATTTATTTAAAAAAAACAGGAAAAGTAAAATCTACTTGCATCAGTTTTTTCTTTGACCATAGGTTTTCTAGAGAAAAATGAACTTGTAGGTCCCATAAATTTAACTGCTTTCGAATGTGATCTTAGCTTGAACCTGATTGGTTATGGGTTTGACATGCATGTTACTTGTGTCTTGTCTCTAATTGTACCTAACCTTTTAAGTTTGATACGGTGTTAGAAGCTTAATTTTCTTAATGGGAAATAAGTTTAATTATTAAATTTAGTTTGGAAAAATGGTGTAATTTACTACAAAGATATGTGTAATGATCAAGTTATTAGTTAATAATTAATTTATGGTTATAATTACATATACAAAATGGTATAAAATTACGCTTAATAATATTAAATATATATAAAAAATAAATTATTATGTGTTTTTAAAAGTTATGTTGAATTTTGAAATGTACGTTTCTAATACTCTATAATTTAATAATTATCTGTCTTTGTCTCATTATTCTAATCTCTACACTAGTTATAAGTAGACCATATTTTATTGCATTATCTATATACGTGTATAAAAAGGATATGTATTATAAGTTATAAAATACATAAAGACATTAGGCGTTGATATTGTTTGTTACATTTTCTTCGATCTTTAAGTTCTTTCTTTTTTTTATTAAATATGTCTCTAATTTTAATTTAATTTTTTTATAGTTTTTTTCATTTGAAAGTTAATGACATTTTAATATGATACTATTAATATAGCTTATTTATTTAACTCTTGTAAATGGTATTATAAATATATATGTAATATTCTGTATTTCATTTTAATATATGTGTGTCACAATATATTTAAAACAGGAGATATAATATATAATTTTACTTTTGCAGGAGAAATTGGATTGTGGGAATGGTGTTAACATTCGTCTTACCTTTTTTCACCCACAAATGGGGTTCCTTGCTTCTACTAAAAAGTAAGGTCACAAAACTTTTATATTCAAAAACAACTTAAATTGAACTAATTAATATATAAATATGCAGATAAAGTGGATCAAAAGATAGAGACGACTGAGCATGTAGTGAAAACCATTGAACATGCTGCAGAAAGAGCAGATAAAGTGCTTGATAGTATTACCGAAGATCTTCCAAAAGATAGCCAACTGAAGAAAGCTTTGGAGTTTGTCGACGAAATAGCCGAAGGAGTCGCGAAAGGCGCTCATGTTGCAGATCAAATCATCAATAAGGTTAATTTCTCTGCCTAGTTTTTGTAGTGTGTGTATATATATATATGCATACGCGAAAATATTTGTTATCCTGTTTTACCTCGTTGTATGCACGTGTTTGTAACTAACTGTAACACGAATAAAATGTAAATGAGCAGGTGGAAGAAGCCGAAGATAAACTAGAGTCGATTGTTACTCACGAATATTCCAAGGGGGGTGAGATTCCACATGAAGATGAAGACAAAAAGGACCAAGAGCAACAAGAAAGTAATAAAAGCAGAAAATAAAATACAAGTGACAATTCATTTTACTTGAAAAAATAAATTATAGGTTTAACTCGATATATACACTTTTGTGTTCGATCAGTACGTTGATGGTGAATGTTCATTATATACTAACATTTCATAATTAAATAGTTATGATATAAGTTAAATTGTCATTTTCAACACCGAGTCTAAGCAATTTATTGTATTATAATTTAGGGATTACTTCATAGAATAGTAACCAACTTTGAAAGTTGTTCCAATCAGGTGACTGATAAAATTTTTTGTTCCAATCAGGTCATCGAACTTTCATTTTTGTTCCAATCCTAGATATTTTACCTGGAGTAATCCCTATAATTTATATACTTCTAATTATTTAAATATAGGAAATCGAGGATTGAAACGAGCCTAAGTTAAAAAAGATAGAATTTGAAAATCATGAGGGTTGCAAGGAAGCTTCGTTTATATACTACGTACGTTGTGGTGAAAACGGATCAAATATAGGACACATTTCGTTAATTTTAATCTCACATTTGATTATCAAATTGTAATTATTAGCATCTAGATTCATATATCCCGTTCAAAATATCTGGTTTCATATATGTTAGATACGTGTCACTTGTTATATATTGGATTTGTGAGCTCGTATTGGGTATGCACCTTCATGATCTTATGTAGCAAAAGATTGCATGTAGGGATTTCCATTATCTAAACAACCTCAAACTTACCCAAAAAAAAAAAAAATCACACTTAATAAGTTAATATCAAATACAAGATCATGAAAATTTAATTTATTTGTATTTTATCAGTTTACAAGTTTCAAACAAAAATGTCTATTATATTTTTTAAACTCATATATAATAGATGAATAAGCAGTTCAACGTATATTTTCTACATATTTATGTGTCGCTTTCCTTTTTATATATTACAAGTAATACAAGTATCTATGCTTCAATTGGTTGGATTGAGTTTTAAACCTAACCCATCATAAATTATTCTACAAAGCCATCGGCCAAACTCTTATTTTATCGGTGTTTTTTTATTTTTCTTTTTTTTTAATATATATTTTGGTTTATGAGGCTGTTTTCTTAGCTTATATTAAATTATAAGTTGGCTCAATAGTACACTCACTTTACTAGTTAGAGGTAGGAGCTTCAAACATCACTATCACCAACTTATATGGGAGATATGAGGGATGACCCTGGCTTGCCAGAGTTCGAGTCCTGATCTCACCTGGTTTTACCGGCTCCTCGCTGTCGTGCAATTAGGTGGGTGTGGGGGTCGGGTATTATTCGGTGAATCCCTCAATAGGGTGGACCGCTAGGGGCTTCGTCCGTCCGGAATAGTGGCCGACTCGGGCTACCTTTGGCAATGGGGCCGCGTACGAAGTACCCAGCGTTACTTAGTTGGTCGTTCAAAAAAATATTAAATTATATGTAACTATATTAAATAGAAATATAACTGTTGGAAGTATAGATGTTAATATTTCTTAATTTGTTTAGTGATAATTATTTTGCATAAAAGTATTGTTATAAAATAAAAAATTTATGTACGTTATATTAAAATATAAATCAATTAACATATCAAAATACCTTTCCTTTATTTTCGCCCTGGTTAACTATTAAAAAATTGTTTAACACTTAATAATTGATTATTTATCCATTTGAAGATATATATGTACAATTATCTTGATAAATAAGGTGATGATGTTGGATCAAGATTGGATCAAATATTAAAAATATATAAGTAAACCAACATGTGGGATAACCTAATTGAATAAGAAACCTTCAACAGTTGACCATGGAAAAAACAATGTGTCGACCAAACTTCAAGTTTACGTTGTATTCTACATATAACATAAATCAAACACACACAACTTCCTAACCTAGAAATTAACCATACTTTGTTCAAATGGCAAGATCAAAGGGCATTTCTTACGGGCGCTTAATCGTTAAAAACCTTCAAACTATAAACGTATCAACTCGTTCTCATGGTATGCTTCCAAGAAAGACTACGGCTTGCCAAGCCCGGCGAGCATTTTGCGATTTAAGTGGCAATCAAGCACCTGCTCCGTCACCACCACCATCATCGTCCCCTTGGAGTTCAAACAAGTAAGTATATATTTGTGTCTAATATTTATAAAGTTAGAGGGGGAGGTACGTTTAGCCTGATGCTAATGACCCTAATGCTGTAAAGTAAGCTCTTTATTAAGCTTGTTTCCAAAATTTAAAATTTAAAATTTACGGATCATGATCACTTTCTTTTTAGGAACAAATGGACAGCCGGAATAGTGTTAACAACGGTTATAACCTTGCTACAATTTAAAGGTATACATATACACTTTTATTGCATGGTTTCAAAGTTAAAATGTACAAAAATTAAACTAGTTTTTGAAACTAAATGATGGAAACATGCATTTAAATATGCAGAAGACGTAGATTTGGTAATTGGGACAGCAGAGGAAGTAATAGATGTGGTAGAAGTTGTAGCTGAAGCGGTGGACATGGTGGCGGAAAAGATTGCAGACGATCTTCCAGACGGTAGTAAGCTTAAAACAACCGCGGAGGCCATTGAAGGAGTGGCGGAATCTGTCGCTGAAAAAGCCCAAAAGGCCGTAGCTTTCATCGATGAGGTATCCACATTGGTTGTAAAAATTGTTATATCTTCATATATACAAATTTATAAAACATGTTCTTTTATATAATTATAGGTTCAAGCAGCTGAGAAGAAGTTGGATCCAGTTATTGAACCAGTCAAACAACTAACCCAAGTTGCTCCAACAGAAGCTAGTTGATATTGATCTTTGTTGATTAAAGTTTAATTGAGGGGTTAGGTGTTATTAAGATGACTTGACTTTTATTATTCATGTGAAATTAACATGGATATATTCCATAGATTGTATTGTGTATTTCTTTTTCATCTATTTTATTGCCTTCCATCTCATCTACCATCAAAATAATATAAGAAAAGTATGCACATTGACACATTGTTTATTTGTTACATGTGCAAATGTGCCCTTCCAAATATTTAGCGTAATTTTTAACATATTAAATCAGGTTTTCGATAAAATAATATACTAAACAACAGATATGAGTCATATGACAATTATATGATATTCTACTATTTTAAATTTGGTTTAAACTTAGGAAAAATTAAACAGATCGATTCTCAGATTTTGTAATTTTATAACAGTAAGTGCTACTTGCTAAATACAAGTAAAACTCGTATGTAAACGCAAGTAACACTAACTGATCGACTATTGGAAAGTTTAATTTCACGAGTGGCAATGTATAGAGTAAAGATCGGTACTGTCCGGAAGTAGATCCCCTGAAGGGGCACACTAAGGGGCGGTTTCATTCAGATGTAAACATCTGATTCATTCAGACTTCAGACTGTTTGGTTACAAACAGAAAAACATCTGAATGGTTAAAATTAGGTCTGAATCATTCAGACTTACTGTTGTTGCTGAATGGGACATATGTTCATTCAGATCTGACTCATTCAGATCTGAATGAACCAAACAGCCTTTAAGTTTGGTCGACGTGTCCACCGTGCGCACAGTGTGCAAGTTGTCATACCTGCACCATCCTATCTAAGATATATATATATATATGTATCGAGTGTGTATGATGCCTAAAATAAAGGCAGTTATGGTATTAAATGATTTTGTGAATATTATTAATTAAGAACCTAATCCCATTATAAGAGGAGGAACTACAAAGAAAAACAACCACTATATTTGAAAGAGATAATTACCATCAATTATTTATATTAATATGTAGCTCTAATAATCAGGACTTCATCTTTAACCTTTGGAGTCTACTTATTTGTTAGGTTTGAGATTAACTTTGGTTTATAGTGAAGTTTCTACATTCTAACCCATATTAGTATAACACATGACATAAAATTTGCCTGGTCTAATTATAAAATTCATTTTAAAAAAAGTTGATGATAACAAAACATGTGATAATTAATGGAACAAAAAAAACCAAAAAATAGGATTCGATCATATAAAGGATCTTTTAATTTTTAATTAAAATACCTTTTATTTAAAGTTTAATCCCAAAATTGGAAAATTTCCTTGTGGGAGACTAGGCAACGTAATTAATCCAATTTGGAAACTTCGATAACTTGTGTCAACTATGTTCACCCATAATTAACGTGTGGAAATGTCACACGATTATTCAAAGATGTCAATTTCAAAACCATTTTATGCCTACTTTTTAACATCATATTCCTCATCTTAATACCCTCTTTAAATACTTATAAAATCATCAATAAAACAATACTTTAAATTAAACATCCAAAGCCCCGCCTTAGTTTTTCAAAATCTTCAAGTTTAAACAATATCCTGAAACTAATAACGTTCAACACACCGATTAATTAATGGCGCCAACAATCGTTCAAATGTCCGGTAACTTTATCCATCATACTGAATTTCCTAAGAGGTTGCCGATCACCTGTTTTGCGATTAGAAAGAAAAGAGCCTTTGTTGGCTTCCTAGATCGACCATTGCACACTATCCGCCAAGCAAGAGGCCTTTTGGTGTACAACATGCAACCGGGAAATCATCCTCCCCCAACCGGCGACTCCATAAGTTCATGGCAAGTTGTATTTTGATTTGATAAATAAATTGTTTAGTTTTATATTTGTTATGAACGAATATTTATAAAATTAGTATACATTTTCTCCTTTTTTTTCTTAAAGTTTGCAGCTAAATTCATATATTTCTTCATTACAGGCAACAATGGATTGGAATAATAACTGCAGTGATCGTGCCATTTTTCAGTAGAAAGTGGATCAATTTATTAAAAATTAAAGGTAAAAGTTAAAAAAGAACTCTATTTTAACATTCATTTTCTTTATGACTTATGACTTTCATGCATTGTGTGGGTTATTGCGGTTTTGACATCTAATGGCAAACTAAATTTTGTTAATGCAAAATATAACATACTAATACTCAATATCAGCAATTTGGCGAATGACACTTTTAACTTCCAGCTTCGTAGACAATTCAACTCTAACAGAAAAATAAATCTGCATATCCCTAACTTTTCTTTATGTCGTTTAAAACAACTTATAACATTTAGGATAATGCCGGTTTATTGTCATGAGAAGCATTCACAGTTACTAAGTAACGAGTAATTTTAAAAAATGACCAAAATCCAATTTGCCAAAATTAGTTAGTTAAAAAGTTTTGTAATCGTTTTTTTTTTCCTTCACATGTAGATGAAGTTGATACAGTGGTCGACGAAACAGAGAAAATAGCAGATCGTATAGAGGAAGTAGCTGAGACGGTCAACAAGGTGGCAAAAGACGTGGCAGAAGATCTTCCCGAAGGTGGAAAACTGAGAAATGCCGTCGTGTTCGTGGAAGGTGTGGCTGAGGAAGTAGCAAGAGAAGCTCACTTGGTTGATGATTTCCTCCATGAGGTTTAATTTCTATTGTTATTTCTAGTAATTTATCTCGATTATTAGAAAGCTCAAAATTTTTGGGTTTTAATTTGGTTTGATTAGGTTGAAGAGGTAGAAGAGAAGATAGAGTTGTTGGTTGAATCAGTCAAAGATCAAAATAAGCATGCTCATGAAGATTTTAACACAAGTTGATGAAGAAGTTCAAATGTATATAATCCTTTATTAAAACATTAATTTTCATTTTTCTTAAAATTATTTCAAGTTGTACGAGAAATGATAGTAATTCGTGAACGATTAAGTATAACTATTTTTATTTTTATTAGGTAAACTTGTATGTAATTATGAAAAGTTTACCTAAATCCACAAGCGCGTCCAGCCACCCGCTAGGCTGCTACGCACTACAACAAATTAAACTGGACAGACGTGACAAAAAAAACCTTTCAAATATTTCGACCGATATCGTATCGGTTCAATTGTGACAACCCAAAGAATTCTTTTACCTATTAACATTTTAGAAGATTTCACAAAACCCCTATCACTTCGTTTTTGTTTTTCGAAAATATATTAGTTGATGAATCAGTTGCGTATCTAAACATCAATTTTAAGAGTAACGCTCAAAAAAAAATTTATCGTATTTCAAACACTGTAAACATACAAAAATAGAAACACGACAATATGAAATTTTAAATACATTGGATGCGGATTTCTTCTCTTGGGTTTTTGAAAACTTGAAATCGAACCATCCATCGTCTTCTTTTACTTTATCAAAATGTTTTTCTTTCAACCACACAGTTAAAACATTGTTCAAATACCCATCGCCCATTCGATTGCGCAAGTCCATCTTTATAAGCTTCATTTTAGAAAAATATCTTTCAATGTAAAATCAACGTTAGGTTCAACATTCGATAAACCAAAAGAAAAGTGGCGTGCTTTCCTATTTCCACTGTACACGAGCAAGGTCACAGATTATGGTTGAAAAGACTTTTTAACATCTCCGACCACTATAATAGCTTGTCAATTTAAAGTCATAACCTCATAGTTTTTAAAAGCTTTTTTTTTTAACAAAATACACTCTTCTTGTGTCATCTCGTTGATTAGGACGACAGCTAGCAAAAGGCGGTCTATCTGAAGGATCCGAATGAAGATCATTTAAATCAATTGTATTTCTTATTGAAGGACTTAAAGTCGATGGAATATTTGGAACAATGTTATCACTTTCCTGCATATCATTATCAATATTTGAACTTGGGGTCGATATCTTCAATTTCTTGTATATCATCAACAATATTTGAGTTTGGAGTTAGAATATTTGAACTTGGTGTTGGACCGCTATCATTTTCTTTCCTTTTTTTCATTTAAAATTATTGCTAATAAGACTTTGTTTTATCATCTTCCAAATTTCCTAAACTAAATTTAAACCATAAATCTTAAATCATAATCGATATCAATTTACACATAAAACCTAAATCCTTAATCAGTTCAAATTTAGACAAAACCCTAAATCGCAAATCAATTCAAATTACCAATTTACATTATTCAAATATATACCCAATAATTCATAATCAATCATTCAATTGCCCATAAACAATTCTGATTTAACAATTTATATAAACAAATAAACAGTTATAAATTTAGATCAGGTAGAAGTCTAGAAAAATACCTAAATTATACAAGTACAAGTCGAATCATGGGAAGAAGAGGCCATCGGGCGTAGGCTACTCAGCTGCAGCGTGGAGCTCCGGTGAGGCGGTGATCAGAGGACGGCAAGGGCCATGGGTGACGGTGGTGGTCATGAAAGGCTAGAAGCGGCTGTTGAGCAATATTTAAAATATTTAAACACGATTTATAAAGCAAGTACTCGGATATATAATATCTGAGAAGGTTTCAAAATAACTTAATAATTTATTATAAACAAAGTCTTCCTCTAAATAACTTACAACTCTTATATATTTACAAAACATGTACCAATTATTGGTCACATGCCTAGCCCCTAAGTCGGGGTGTGACATTACACAAACAATAGTAGAACTAAGAGAAATTCGAGGTCAACGGGTCTTGGAACTTGAAAGTCAACCAAAGCTTGAAGAAGTTGATTAATCTTGAAAAACCCAACAATGGAAGTAAGGGATTTCGCGGATTACAAAGGATGACGGCAAAGTTTGCAGAATAATTTAGGGTTTAGGAATATGTTTTGATCAAGTTTTGAGAGTTATAATGCATTAATGAAGTAATCAAATCGATTAGGATACTAAATAAGTTATTAATGAGAAAATCGAGTATAATAACTAAATTTGTTCGGCTTGGACAACAAGAAAACGAATTTGTATGTTTACAACATTAATTGACATATCTTGGAGCATATGTTTCGTTAATTTAGTCGAAACTAGGAAAGATTTGGCAAAATTAGTCCATGTTCATAAACACAATTTTTAGTCATTTTAAGCAATTTTAAAGGTTGTTTGACATGTTTAGAAGACATTAATATAAGATAAATTTACCACCAATAAATACTAACTAAATGTGTGTTTTAATTATAACGAAAGATCCGAATAAAATCCCGAATCATGTTAAACATAAACGAATACAAATACAAAAAAAATCCGAGATTTTACCGTCTTTCCAACTTTTGGAAATTTCGTCCCGAAATTTAGAAATACCAAAACAAAAGGTAGTGTTTAAAAAATAAAATAAAAAACAACAAATTCAAAGGAATAACCTTTGTAAATAAAATTTATAATTTAACATAACATAGAACTTTGAGTAGTCGGAGCAATGCTCCAAATAATAATCCAATTAGGGCATTTATATATAGGATGTACTAGCAGCTCACATCATATTGGAAACAGTGCATATATACGATTGAAAACTTTTGATTTTAGCCTAAAACCTTTGCAAACTAAACTATGCACATCTCATTTTAAAACTCGTACATCATTACATATATATATATGAAGAAAATGAGTGTTGCCCTTGGATGAGTGGCTATAGCCATGACGTGAGGCGAAGCCACGCAGGTGTGGCTCAAACCTTTGAAAGTATCTATATATAACTGTTTTTAATAATCGTCATCACTCTTATAAGCCATATCACCCATTTTCTTAATTAATGGTACATTTATTTAAATAATTTAAATATTGTTTTAGATATATTATATTTGTGAAATTAGTACGCATCTTTTGTGAGTGATTTCACCTACGTAGCATGATTTGCCGGGTCTTTTTCACTTTTTTACGAAATCATTATGGATACCCAAAGTTTATTTACCTGTCAATCATATATGGTTGAAAACTAATATACATACTAATAAATTAACACGATTTTGATATAATGTTATAGTATATTCAACTTTGTGCTAATCCACGTTCCTCTCGTTGCTGAATAATTGGTGATCATGAATTATTAAACATGTGAATGTTGATGGATTCCCTTCACAAGATAAACTTTTGAAACAAATGGCACATGGGCAATTATTTCACATTGTCATTGTCCCCTTCTGCATTCTAACATCAAATCTCTATAAAAGAATAATAATGAGTGCCTTCCTAAAAGAAATATAGTAAAAGTGTAAATTTTAGTCTTTATATAATGATTTTAAAAGCTAACGATACTTACAAATGCGTAAAATTAAACTTATATTTTCTTTAAATGTGTAAAATTAAAATTATCTTTATATAATGATTTAAAAGCTTATAAAAAAAGTTTGTCTGTCACTTTATTATAATCGTTTTAAATTTAACTAGCAAAACTAATTGTCGGGTTAAAAAAGGTGATTAAAATAGTATTGGTTAGACTAAGATAAAAAGACCGTGTCGATCTTGTTTAATTAATAAATGCTTTTAATACGGCAAACATAAAAGATGAATAAATTTGTTCATCTAAAAGGTGTGGAATGTTATCACAAATTGCTGCAAGAAACGACCTTCTTTGCATTCTCACCCCGTGATTTATTGGAACAGTATGAGTATTCACTCTTGTCTAAAGGGAAAGTTAAGGCGTCCCATGCCATTTGCTTTGACTTATTACGCATTTGGAGGCCAAGAAACTCGGTGGTTTTTGAAAGAAAAACGGTTTCGATGAATGAGATGGTTAGTGAGATTAAAGCTTTGAGATTTTTGTGGATGAGAAATAGATCAAGGCGCAAAGATAGTATACGTTTGATACCGAACTGGGATAAGGGTGTAATGGGTGGTCTTGGGCTATGATAATAGAGTTTTGTTGAACGTTTTTAAAAAACAATCCAACCTAACAGGTTCCTATCAGTTTTATGAAAACTATCCTCCATGTTTGAGACTTAAATTAGATCCCTAGACACAAGACTATGAGAACTTTTCGTTTATAGCGTTTATTTTGTAACAGATTTTCATTTTGGTCCTCCTTCCAAATCTTCCATTTACTTCGTACTTACCTACTATATATATTTATATTTTCTAACAGTATACGTTTAACAAGTTACACTACGACAAAAAGTACTTTTGGACATATTCTGATGTACGCATGCATGCTTCACGCTTTTACTTTTCAAACCACAAATTCGTGTAAATGACAAGATATTGCCATATGTTCATTGGTGGTTAGGTGACAAAGGAGTTCAAACTATGCTCTTGAATATTTAATAATTTAATTTGATGTAATAATTAAGTAAAGACTATTAACCTTCGGTTCTCATAGTGTGTAGTAAAATCTAGCTGTTGGAAAAGATTGTTTTACTACTAGGTGAAAAATAGTATTTTCATTCATTTGTTAAATTTTAAGGCTGGCTCGAGTTGCGACATGAGATGGGTGGTTAGTGGAAAGTTACCACTAATAGGGTGCTCTACAGCTGACAGTAATGTTGTGATCAGATTTTAGTGTTAGAAAGTGTAGGAAAAATTAGTGAAACGGACATAAATATTTATATAAAACTTAATATGAGTACTCACTATTTCTTTTAAGTTCTATGTTATAAGGACTTCGCAACATAATGAAAATATGTCCAAAGCAAAGCTAAAGTAAACAAGATATCGTTGTTCGAAGTTGAGTATTTGAAGTTGTAAAAGCAACACAAATTTGATGGAAAAACATAGGAACATGTGTTCACTTATCCCACATTGACCGGGAGATAATATTTTTAGTAATTTATATGTAGGAACATCTTAAGAACATTATTTTCTATAAGGTAAATACTGGGGAGTCTAAAAGGTTCACGTTTCGCACCCAGCTAGACTCACACTTGTACACATGTGCATGCTACATGCGTGGACAATGGTTGCAAGGTGGCATTTTGATAGCTTTCACAGTTCCGAACAACAAATTTAGAGCATCGATTATCTCATTTATCATAACTTCGTTATAGACACAATTTTGATTCATTTCGAAGCCCTCAACATAGAACCCTAAATGAATAGTTAGTACTTATATTAATTGCAGATACACGTACCTCTTTATGTCCAAAGTTACAAAAGATTCAATTTAACATCAAGGAAAACAAAATACTCTCATCGCTAACGATTTTCATAATTAATTAGTATTTTTTTGTTGTGAACGTCTTTGTAAGAGAACTTTTATATATATATATATATATACACACACACATGTGGAGCATATCTAGTTAACTTTTTGATTTGTGTCATAAATCTAGTTTTTACTACCAATTGTAATGGTAAACTATGGGGGTGTTTGGGATTCCTTATTTTACCTCCTTATACCTTATTTAAAGCATAAGGTATAAGTTACAATGTTGTAATTTATACCTTATACACTCACAAAACTCAACTTTATCAAACACGTTATAACTTATAACCCATAAGTTATAAGCTATAAGGAGCAAAAATAAGGAATCTCAAATAGCCCCTATATCCTGTTATAATATCTTGTAAGTTGTAAACTATGTTGTGAATTTGTGATATTATCATTTTGTAAACCATAAGAACCGAAAAGGTCACAAGGCCACTTAATTAGTTAACCAATGAGTTCAGACAAATTACAACTTCTGTGGCACGGAAAAGTGAAAACATTCAAAAGCTTATGATAAAACGTGCAAAGTGGAGGGTACAATATCATAAATCATAACATAAAGTTGGATCATTTGGAATAAAACTTATTACAATATATTATTATTCTTCTTAAAAAATCACCATAAAGTGGGTAGGTACGTAGAAGTGTTAGACAATATGATTAGCCTATATAAATCAACTGGACAATTCACTCCCTAGTTGAATGCCATTGCTCTTCTTATTTTCTTAACTAACCACCTCCTTCAAGGGTAACATTGTCAAATCCCTCCTTCTGGAAACCCTAATAATTTTCTATCAAAAACACGTGATTCCAGTTGCTATCCATTATTGTTTTAATATTTTAATAAATAATAGTAACATGAAATTTTAATGATCAAAAAATGAGTACACACTCTTGTCTCCGTATTCATATATTTAAATGGTTTCATCATCATCATCGTACTCAGTATATCCCACCAATAGCAATGCTATGGTAGGGTCTGAGGAGGGTAAGATGTAGACAGCCTTACCTCTATCCCATAGGGATAGAAAGGCTGCTTCCGGTGAGACCCCCGGCTCGATAGTAGTTTTGCATCAAGCCTTGGACATAAGGCACATAACACTCAATCATCGGGACACCGGCTGATTGGTGCATGTGCCCTTGTCTTTCGGCTATCAACGCCACCACATGATGCCTGATTAACCTTCCGCCACTTTTAACGTTATTTTCACGTGATTAGTAAAATAACGTCAAAATTAGTGCAATTTTACTTTTGCCCACCCAAGGGTTCACACATACATACATTATATGCGCGCACCGCAAGCAGGGCGTATATATTTAAATGGTTTCTATACTACATATCCTCACAGTAATCCAAAAGTACCTACAAGTTCACAAGATCAATATTATTAAACATGTCGATCTCAACTGTTTTGGCTTCTCAAAATTCAGTTGTTAAATTAAATTTGCATGAAACGTTAGTTCATAGATCTCATGTCAACCTTCCATTCAATCCAATGTCTGGTTTTCCGGTCAGAAAACACACCGTGACTCCTTTCACAACTACCAGCATCAAATGGAACTCTATGATCGTTTATGCCAACACCGAACCCGCGGGAAAACCATCATCACCATCTGGATCTTGGTAACTAGCTAGCTTTCAACTCTTATGTTTAAATTAATGTATTAGTTAATTATTAATCTTTAATGTTTGTTTTCTTAATAGTTATAAGTTTATAATTTTTGTAGGAAAAATTGGGTTATTGGAATATTGATGACATTTGTCGTACCGGCATATACTACCAAAGGAGGTCCAATTAAGTTAATCATGCGTAAGTGTTTAAAAATATTTTAAGTATGTTTGTACGATGATTAAACTTTTTTAGAACGACAAATTTCTTATTTCCTGAGACATGAACTCAGAACCTTTAGATGTTTAAGAGGCTTTATCTCAACCCCAAGACAACATTAAACTTAATATAAAAGATTATATTAATTTAAATATTGAGTTTTGTTGTTACAGAAAAAGTTGACCAGATAATGGACACGGCGGAGCATATAACGGACGTGGTGGAAGCGGTGGCGGATAAGGTGGACAAGGTGGTGGAAGAAATCGGAGATCAGCTTCCGGAAGGTAGCGAAATCAAGAAGACACTTAATTTTATCGAACATGTGGCCGAAAGAGTCGAAAAGGATGCTCAGACAGCCGGAGATTTCATAGATAAGGTTTGGTTTATATTCCTCTCTCTATATGCTTCATAGATGATATATGTTGGATAGAATTTCCTTACTTCAAAAAACCAAAAACATGTTCATAACTAGGAGATCGAACCGTGTAATTCACCATAATTAATAACGTAATGGTTTTGAATATGATACATAAGATGGTTATTAGGTATATAAGTGCCTCACTTTTGCCCTCTCACTACTTTGATTAATTATCTTCTATAGACTATGTATTGGTGGATTATATGATCTATGCAGTTTTTCAACATACTATTAGTTTTAAAATAACATATTTTTGCATAAATTTAATATGCTTGACAAAAAAAATTTTAAAATGATGGATTACCGAAAAATAGAGCTATCAATTAACTAATTATTTAGGAGAAAACATGTGCTAATAAGTTTTGATAGGTTGCTTTATAACATAAAAAGGAAAATATGTACTTTTAACCAGATGTCCTACATGGCTTATTCAAATTTGAAAGCTAACATGCACGTTGAATTTAAGGGGTATAAAATAATGGTCCTTATTCATAGAGAAATAGTCTTTGATTAGATAGAAGTTTTATCAAAAGATTGTGATTAGTAATAAATATTAATATCTTAAATAATTGACAAGTAAATAATTAAGTATATTCAACATAAGGTTGTATTATATAATATCATGTAAATACAAAGTGGTATAATGGATTAGTTGTCTGCTTAATGATGTCAGAAAATGACCCATAACACCCTATTGGTGTCGTCTTAGATTAAGAGTTTCATAAAAGTAATATAATTTCATTTTAACACGTCTGTCTCACACATCAAGTCGCGGAAAGGAATAAAATTCATTTTAACTTTTATTGTCATATTGGTACACTCTTAATGAGTTTCTAGGTTTTAACGGAAAGAAGCACCAAACTTTTGTTTTGTTTTCGTGTTTTTTTACTATTTAATTACATTTAAATATGCATCTATAGAAAAAAACAAAGTTTTTTAATTAAATACTTGTATATAATATGAAACAGTATCAAATACATTTTATTATTAACATGAGAACGGTGAGACCAATTTGTTGTTATGATTATGTTTATTTTTATAGGTGTTTGCTGTTATTTTTTGTTCGTATTTGCTAATTTTCAATTATGAGACGTTATAAGTATTTGCTTATTTATATTTTGTTGTTATTATTAGATGTTTTCTTTTGCTGTTATAAGTATTTGTTGGTATATGTTTTTATTATTTTGTTCTTGATTTTGATTCTTTTGTTGTAATTTTTAGGTTATTTTCTTTGTTATTATAAGTCATTGTTTATGTAGATTGGTATTGTAGTTTGTATTGTTTCTTACGTTCACATTTTTAAATAAATTGACATTATTTCCTACGTACTCATATTAAGATCAAAATGTACATAAGTTTTCCCCTATATAATATAACATAAAACTCAAGCTATGATCAGAGCATCACTGATGCAACACATCCAGTTTTATTTCAAACCGTTAACTCAACATGCATATCAAATTTTAAACCAACTTACAAAATTTATTTTCTACTTCTGTAGTTACTTGTTTATTGTTTTAAACTATTATCTCATCGCATATTTTTTTTCCTTTACTTAATTTATATCAATATGAGTGTAACATACTCTTAACTGTTTGTTGTTGTTCTTGCTCACAAACCAATGATGTCAAGATGATATCACTCCAATAGGAGAAAGTACCTTGTAACTTCTATTCGTAAATCCAAAAGGTGCCGTGTGAACACCATCAGAGCATTCACAATAACAAAAATCAACAAACCGTTATATTAACGCCACATCATAATTCAAACTTTTTAAAACAAAAAAAAATTTCATAGCTTTTTTTACACAAGTCAACAACAAATCTTCATAAAATGACACATCATCACCTACCACTTTATATTTAATTAGATAAAAAAAAAACTTTAATAATATATTAAACTTTAAATTTAATTAAATACAAATATACTTCTATAATATTATAATATATCAATGTGTATATCCTCTTTTCATTTTCATTTACAGACCTTTTCCTTTTCCCGTGCACCACACATTTTGTTTTTCATTTATGATCTGAAGCATCTCCGTCGACCTCTTGCCGGAAAATTGATTGATTCAAACCCGTCGTCGAAGAACACAAATCAATCTACCCATAGATCAAATCGTAGTGGAGATAAAGATGGCTCTAAATGTATTTCGATTTCACTTGAATATGGATGGAAGGAGAACATGCAGGTTTGTATGAGGAGGGGGGGGGGGGGGGGCACGCTCCATGTCCGTTGCAGATTTGCAGAGCCGGCCTGCAACACTCCTCAATGTTTCACAACGGTGGCGTCCAGTTCCTTCCGCGTCTGTCGACTGCCACATCGGATCGGACCTCGGGGCATGCAGCCGGTTGTGAATGCTCTTAGGGATGCTTTCAGTCATGATTACTTTTAACTAACAAACAACCCTTATATGTCTTATTATATTATTTTAATAATATAGTTTTGACATGATTTTATTTCTTTATCTGCTCTCTTTATTTAAAATTGACGTTAATGTTCACGCTCCATGGCAGATTCAAAACTTTAATCTTAGTTAGTTTCGATAATTTTAACATTAATATTAATCTTCACGAAAGAAATTCATGTCAAAACGTTAGTAAAAAAGAATGTAGCACGCAGTGCGTCAAATTAGAACATAGTTTATTTGAAATTTAAAAACGTGATAAATAAAATAAAATAAACATCATATTTTAAAAATTGTGATATTACACGTTATAAAGAACAGTTTAAAAAAAATGTTTAGTCTTAGTTTCCCAACTAACTTCCAATAAATAATTTATTTATCTTTCCACTATTATACTTCCACCATCTAAAGCAATCGTAAGAATTGATCGATTTAAACATATATTTAAAAGTTGTATTATTCTGGAATTTCAGGTTCAAGAAATGGAAGACAAAATAGAGGAAATAATGGAACCCGTATTAGAGGAAGCTAAAGCAGTTGCAAAAGAAACCAAGGAAAAGGAAATGGCAAAGAAACTATGAACACTTGTAAAAAATCTATCAACCGGTGATAAGAAGTCATTTTATGTATGGCCTGTTGAGTCTTGTGACTTTTAAGCGATGTCATTTAACTATTAGCGTGCAGATAGTTAATTGACATCGAATGATCACGAAGAAAAAATTTAGCTTAAAATTAAGGAGTGAGAGTAAATTAAATTGTTAGTGTAAATGAATAAGAATTTTATTTGAATAATCCTAGAAATTTGATTTGTGTCTTCTATTTCCTTCAGCATTTGGCTTCTTGTAAACTTTGTAGAATATAGCTTCTTGTAAATTTTGTAGAATATACAATGATTTAGTGCATAAGGTCTGGTGAGGGCGGCACCGATACAAAACCGTAGGGGGGAGCCCATTTAACTTTCTCTTTTCTTGCATATACATATTTTTTTACTTATTCAACTAAATAATCTTTCAAATGATCAATTTAACTAATAAGAAAATAGAATGAAAAAGAAACATAAGACATAAATAACCTATTTAGTTTTTGCCCACTTATCATCTTATTATTGATTTTTTTATACAAGTTTATATTTAAGGGCTCATTTTTCTATTTGCACATGGCTTCTGAGAGCCCTTGAATTCTCGAAGACAGCCTTGGCTATTAACGCGTAGAAGATGTATCATGGTTTGTTACATCACTTACATGTAAGGGCCAAGATTATGGCAGACATTTGTACTAATGAATAATAACTTAGTAAGGGCCAATGGTTTGATTTTAACATAGTAATAATTCCTCCGGTGTTTGTACAATGAATTCACTTGGATACAAACTTTCTCCATGCCACACTTTAATCAAATTCATATTATAAGTGGTTATGAGAGGAGTGGAGAAAAAATATTATTGTTCATGGTTAAATTTAGATAACCACATTATCCATCTCTATAATTTTTTAATGTTTTTTTAAGATGGCTGTGAGTGAAAGAGGGAAAAAAATAATGATAAAAATATAAAAAAATATTACTTAATTAAAAATGAGAGAGAGAAAAGATGGTGTTTTGCCTCGGCCCAAACGGTAGGTGCCCTTAGGAATCCTTTTTATTAAGGGATTAATAATGACAAATATAATTGAATACATAACAATTATTTCTGTTGCATAATTAAATTGATGAGTTGAAAAATGTAAGGATGTTTGTATTGTTGGAAGTGAAATTAAGAATTTTTAAAGATTTATATAGATATGATGTGGCAGTTAACTAGGCAGTTAAGGATGTCCTTAGTATTAGAGATAGTTTGAGAATGTTAAGGTTTTGTAAAGAATATGATATGACGATGATATAACACCTAAGGGCACCCCTAACAACGTGAATAGTCAAACAACTTAAAGGCATTTGCATTCGTAACGGGGCTTCATCATCCACAATTCCACATATTTGGTTGTTTGCACAAGAAGCGCCCCCACACCATAACATATGGGGTGCTTTCCATTTTTTCGGTCTAGCCATATTTCAGAGGACGGCATCGTGGAGAAAGGGCAAAAGCGTTAGGGGCTGTTTGGTTCATTCAGATCTGAATGAGTCAGATCTGAATAAGTCTCTGTCCCATTTAGCAACAACAACAAGTCTGAATGATTCAGACTTATTTTTAACCATTCAGATGTTTTTCTGGTTGGTACCAAACAGCCTGAAGTCTGAATGAATCCGATGTTTACATCTGAATGGTTCCATTCAGATGTAAACAAACAACCCCTTAGTCAAATGAACAATCATATCTCTTTTTTTTTATTTAATTAATTTAAATAGTTAATTATTTCGAGGAGCTTCAAACACTACATATAAAATTAAAGAAAAAAAAAGACTTTGTCCAGATAACATTGACGTGACATTAAAAGTAGACGTATTAGGCTGATGTCCTTAACAATATTTATTACTTTGATGATGTATCCCAAAATACAATTAGACTAATTTAGAGTTATCCAAAACATCATAACTCATTAAGCTAAGCACAAATCATAAATTTGGAAAACTAAACGAGACGGCTCTGCTCATGCTTGTACTTGAAGTTAAGCGAGCCTAAGATCAAGCCAATGAGCCAGCATGACCCGAGGCAAGCTTGGGTCGAGCTTCGCTCGGTTAGAAAGGTGAGTCAGCTCAACTAAGGTGATTTAAAATCAAGTTTTTTTAATCAGCTTTATTCGAGATTTTATCAAACCCAAGCTACGAGCCGCGGGTTTTTTGAAATATCAAACTTATAACGCTCTCCCCCCGAACCCTCATATTTTGTGCATGATTCTACGCTAAATCTATCGATTTCAAGATTCTTTATGCACACAATTACATATTAACAGACAATTGATTTCAACAATGGATAATCTGCAAGAAACTGATGATCAATTACGTGAATCGCTAGAGCATCTGCTTGGTCTTTCGGTATCATCTCCACCAACTCTGGAATCAAACATTCAATCGTCAGAAGAAACACAAAGGCATATTCGCCATCAATGCTTTCTTTTGAAATCCAAATTGAACGATAAAGATAGAACCTTCGAGCGTGTTAGGGTTAGTTGTTTCCTCTTTATTATTAATATTATTATTACAAGGGTTTATTGGTTGTATGAATTTGTATTCAAACTTATTAATTCCATGTGATCATACACTTGTTTAGGGTTTGTTGATATGAATGTGTATAAACAAGTCGTGTTTGGGTCAAACCCAACGGATATGCGGGCTGACCCGTTTAACCCATTGGTTTTTATTTTT
Organism: Bidens hawaiensis; assembly: GCF_021521415.1. Classification (NCBI taxonomy): domain Eukaryota; kingdom Viridiplantae; phylum Streptophyta; class Magnoliopsida; order Asterales; family Asteraceae; genus Bidens; species Bidens hawaiensis. Next base: position 105,977 of record NW_027495095.1, on the reverse strand, counting down.
TTTATGGTACATTTTATGTAATAATTTTATGTAAAATTAAAAAAATTAAAAAAAGAATTTGACAAGATTTTATGATTACAATTTCATTATTTTATATAAATTTGTGTCTTTTTTTTTTGCTTTAAAATTGTAAATTAAGTAATAATATATGAAAGAATTAAAAAAATAAAAAACTAACGGGTCTTGTTAGGGTTAACTCACGATTATGCGTTTCATGTTCGGGTTCACGTGTCTAACAAGATTCTTCGGGTTAGAATTCCGCCCTCGGGTTAACTCACGATTATGCGTTTTGTGTTCGGGTTCACGTGTCTGACAAGATTCCTGTCTTCAGGTAAGTTAAATTTTCGGATTCATATCGGGCTGGACCCGCCCTCTGGTTAAGCCACGATTATGTGTTTCGTGTTCGGGCAGACGCATCTGACAAGATTCTTGGGTTTGGGTTAGTGTTAAATTTTCGGATTCATATTGGGCTGGACCTGCCCCGCGAACGCGTCTTGTTTAACATTCATACATTAAACCCTAATTCTGTTTTGGCAATTTGGGCTATAAATGATGATGATTATTGGGTGATATGATAATATGATGTTTACTTGCATTAGGCTGAATTAAGTATGAATGCAAAAGCTAAAAAGAAGTTTGCAGAAGAGAATCAGCAATTGACCGTTGACCGGGATGACTTGTTGACTCAGTATGCAAAGTGGGACAATGAGTGTACATTGTATGAACACCATATAGAAGATTTGATGGATTTAGGAAATCAGGCTTATGAACGGGCGAAAGAGGCAGAGGCGCGTGAAGAATATTTGGAGGATGAAATAATCAAATTGTTAGAAGAATTGGAGTCTTTTAAGCAAGTGTCAGAGGGAGAATGTAATGAAAACTTATTGATTCATTGGTTTCGTCTTTGGTCAACATGGATGAAGTTGCATCAGCGTCATACTCGTTTTTGGAGGCGTGTAGTGAAGTTGATGTGTGCGAAAAGATGCTAAAGATTTGGACAAGTTAGTTCTCTTTTTATTGATCTCGTGGATAATATTAATAATCGTAGTAATGGTTTCTAAAAGGTATATTAAAAACCGTGTTTAAAAAAATAAGGGTGGCAATTTATGAAATGACGCGAAAATAATAAGGTTTTGGGTTGTAATATCTAACTTACTTAATAAGCGGGTCGTGTTTTGGTTAACTTGTTTTTACTGTTTAGCTAAACGGGCCTTTTTTGATTGACTTATTTAACCGGTTTTTAAAATGGGTTGTGTTTGGGTTTTACATGTTTAACCCGTTTAACTAAATGGAACTTGCTTGGATGACCTGCTTAACCCATCTAATTAAACGGGTTTTGTTTGGATTGGCATGTTTAACCTGTCTATTTAAACAGGTCTTGTTTGGATCGACATGTTTAACCCTTTAATAAAATGCGTGTTGTTTGGATTGACCTGCTTAACCTATTTAATTAAACAGGTTGTGTCAGAATTTATCTATTTAACTCGGTTAGTTAAAAAGCTCAACCTGTTTAACTCATTTATGACAACTCTCTAGCCCGTTTAACACTTATACAACCCGTTAACACGTTTAGAAAACTGAGTTAAAACACGTTATGTCCTTTGACAAGAATAAACATGTGTTATGTTCTGGTTCAACGATTAATAAAAAGTTACTTTTGGTTGCTAGTTTGAACTTTGAATACTAATATTCGACACATGTTAATGTAGTTTAAACCCATCAACACACAATCTTTTGGCTCTGGCTTCTGAAATCAACAATCTGCAGAAAGATAAAGAGATTTTACGGATGAATCTCATTAAAGCAGAAGAGGAGGTTTGTTAATCAAATCATGTTTTTTCAATTTTAATTTTGTTATTACATACTAATATTTTATATTTGCGTTGTTTGATGTCGTTAGGTTACAGTTTTGTGTGATGAAATCAACATACTAGATAAGGAAAACATAAGATTGACAAACCTTCTTGATTCAGATGGAAGCTGTAGCAGTGGATCTATCAAGGTAATTAATCATAACAAAACGGGCGGGTTGACGGGTCATCTGGATTCGGGTCAAAACGGGTTCATATGATATGTTTCTTGTATTTATGCAGAGTTGTAAATCGACATCTAGTAACAGTTCAGTTGAGAAGGAGAACGACTTCAGTGATGCTGCTGGTTTACCTAGGAGAGTGTTTTCGCAATGCTACATAACACATAGCAACTGCAACCTTATATAAGACTTAGATTCATCATTTTGCCGTACTGAATCTTGTTAAAAGTCAAAGTCAAATGATCTTTTAGAACATACGTTGGACTACAGAAGCAATGTTCTTCAAAGATATCTTTGAAATTTTTGAAAAATGTATGAAAATAGCATGAGATATTACAGACAACATTGGCTATGGTCTTATATACGAATGTTAAGCTCTTATGGGATATTGCGATTCTCTACTTATATTGGATTTGTATTAGATGAAGGCAAATCAATAGCTTATATGAAGAGGGTTGACAATCATAATTGTGGATTTTATGTTATATCTAGTTTCAAAAAAATTTCTATATGCAGGTGATTCTTAAATGCTTCATTTTATTCAAATAAAAAATACTATAAAATCAGACATGATTTTGGTACGTATATAATTTAGAATTGACTTTTACTAAATGTTAATGTTCTGTGAATAACTATGTCTAAGTTTATATGTATAACTAGCCCTGCTTGCGGTGCGCACATATGATGTATATATGTGTGAACCCTCGGGTGGGCAAAAGTGAAAGTGCACTAATTTTGACGTTATTTTACTAATCTCGTGAAAATAACGTTAAAAGTGACGGACGGTTAATCAGGCATCATGTAGTGGCGTTGATAGCCGAAAGACAAGGGTACATGCACCGATCAGCCGGTCCCGATGATTGAGTGCTATGTGCCTTATGTCCAAGGCTTGATGCAAAACTAATATCGAGCCGGGGGTCTCACCGGAAGCAGCCTCTCTATCCTTATGGGGTAGAGGTAAGGCTGTCTACATCTTACCCTCCTCAGACCCTACCATAGCTTTGCTATTGGTGGGATATACTGAGTACGATGATGATGATGATGATGAAGTTTATATGTATAACTTCGCAGAACTGTATACATTATAATATACATATCTAATGTAATTTTCTATGATGCGTAATTATAACACAGGTGTGAGTGTGTAACATGACTTTTACGATTTGTCCCACTAGAACTGCACTTCTTTTCTGTGTTCGAGCATTTAAAACAAAGAACAAAGAGGAAAAAAAATATACAAATTGTAAGAAGGATGTAGGAAGTGATGTGTACAGTTAATGGTTTTGACCACACCCTTATAATGGGCCAAATGCGTCGTTCTAATCGAACAATTTATACATAATACCACGAAATTTAGACGCGATACCATGAAAACGATCGATTTATACCTAATACCATAAAAACGTAGAAGAATGAATTTATACCTAATACCATGAAAATTAGAACGCACCATTGTAACAATAAGTAACATTTATCGTTCCATGAAAATGTTATCGATAGTGTGTTAGACTTTTTTAAAACAAATCGTTTTTAAATATGAGGAAAGTTAACGTACAAATGAAATTAACGTGCTAAACGTGAGAATCAAGTAGAGTAATTAAGTATATAAATATACTACTTGATTCTCACGTTTAGCACGTTAATTTCTTTCGTATTTGATCCAAACTCGTACTACATGTTTTTAGATATATATATATATATATATATATATATATATATATCACTAATCCTATATTAAGTTTAAGATGATGATAATTTGAATTTTAGGGGAGAGTTTATTTAAAAAAAAATCCATAAAACATATAAAATATATTGGATAACAGAAAGATATATGAACACTCTTTTTCGATTATTAGAGTTTTACCTCTCAAATCACTAGCTTGGTCTAGTAACAAATATGTAACTAAGTTCATGAATTATGGCCAACAAAATGTACGAGCAGTATGGTATCATGATCAAGGTTTCATGGTTACATTATCACACACAAATCGTTTACCTATAACTATTCAATATCATTATAAAAGAAAAATTGATCACATCTTAGGCTATGCGTTGTGGAGGGGCTACAAATTGGGACGAATTGCGACACGTGAAGCCCAGTTAGAAAAGGGTATGAATTTGTTTTTTGGGTGTAATAGTGTAGAGGCTACATATATATATATATATATACATACATATATGTATATATATAACACACACACAAGTAATATAATAATAATTCCTTCTCCCTTCTGGCGACAAAAACCTCCCACCCCCGCCCCATTTCGCCCCAAAATCGCCCGGGGACGGTGTTCCCTCCAAAATCGCCCCTTGTCGCCCTCAATTTCGCCCAGTTAAAACATAGAATAAAATAGGTGAATCAGCTTTTAAAGAAAAAAGATAAAAGAATCTTACCCATCCATATATTTAAATGTTAATCATAAACTTGGCACTGTAACTCTTCCAACTCTAAAACCATTTTCTCTCTCTAAATATTTTCAGAACCAGACACAACAATGGACACATCTTCAACCTTCGTATCCCCTATAACGTTCAATTAATTAGAGCTTTATTAACAATTAAACTTTTTTGCAGTTAATTACCCATTCTAGAGCTAACTCAGGCAGAGTCAAAACCAGCAAACATAATATATCTTAAATATCTAAAATGAAAGATCCCATAAATATAATCTTAAAGAAAACAAAAACAAAAAACATAAGGAATCATATGCACTTCTGTCTTGTACAAACCTCTGTCACTGGTCCCACCTCAACACAAACAACCTCGAATAAAGAAACCAAACACATGATGAAAGGTAACATGCTACACTTCATTAAAGATGCATTCGCACATGGCCACCTGTTCACAACTTTGAACAAAATCCCAACCCACGACATCCCAATTCTAATAAAACGACAACCTCCCCACCTCCTTCCTATTTTCCCATGCACATCACTTCCTTAACTCATAAGCTACATGCATCATCAATTGTACCCATGCAACAATTACTTGCACATTAAACAAATTACACAAAGTAACTTTAAAATTTAAATACCATGCTCCAAATTTAAATTTAATAAGCCTAAATATACAAGAATATCTATCCTTCCAAAAATAAATAATAATAGTAACAATAATAATAATAGTACGCTTTAGCTTATTGTACATAATATTACTAACGCATTGACTACTTGTACATTGCAACAATTAGGGAGCAATAGATTTGATCAAATTTTACAAATCAATTTAAAAAGTGCATTAGACACTTGTACCTTAAAGATTACTCATGCATCAAATACTTGTACATTACAAACAGTTCAAGAACAATGAATATAATAATAATATAAATACATAAAACGGTGAAAGATTATATTACAAATAATAAAAAAGTATCATCATCGTCAATATAACCACCACATATCATAATCATAATAAACCCTAAAATCAACAACTATAAAAATTGAATAAAATCCAACAAATCACAAACGAACAAAACAAAACACCGACAAATCTCTCAGATCTCTACATCAACAACCCAGCAGCAACCACAGCACCAATGACCGACCCGACAGACACCACCCGGGTCAACCCAGCAGCGTTAGGTGAAGCAGCCGGAGACCCGGTCGGAGTAGAGGTAATAGACGGTGGCAGAGCACCAGGAGCACCAGCCGGAGTGTCAGCGGTTGGTGGAGCAGGCGGAGATGCCAACGGAGATTCCGTCGGAGATGCTGTAGGAGTGGCTGTCGGAGACACGGTGGGTGCGGCGGTCGGAGACACGGTGGGTGACTGAGAGACAGCAGATCCGACGGCTATGGCGAGTACAAGTACGATGATGAAGGTTGAAGATGAAGATGCCATTGTTGTTTTGTTGTTTGGTCTCTCTCGGTGTGTTTTAAGGATAATAATAATATTGTAGAGAGAGAAAGTTGTTTTAGAGATAGAGAGCGCGTGAGACGGTTAGTATTGGAATAGGGTTATGAGGCTGTGTGTGTGTGTGTATATATATATATAGACAGGTCGGTTCCAGGGTGTTATGGTTTAAAGATGTAATCCTGGCCGTTGGTTTATGTTATGATGTGTTGATCAACGTACACGTGTCCCATGATGAAGATCGGTTTAAATTCTATTTAAGTTTTGAATATTTTGGGGAATATTTTAATGGGATAAAGGCAATCATGGTGTGAAAATAGGATTTGATGGTGGATATATTTGACTTTTTTATATTAATTATGTTGAAACATGTAGAAAAATATTAAAATTGTGATATATTTTGTTGCTGTGTATGTATATATCTAAGGCTGAGGGGTGTGGGGGGCTTTAATGGGGGCTTTAGTGGGGGCTCCAACCAATAATATTATGACGTGTGGCAGATAGAGAAACTGGATAAGGGGGTTGTTGGAGCCCCCGTTGGAGCCCTGGCCCCTGGTGTGGAGGGGCTCCAGCGAAAATTTTTTTTTTTATTTTTTTATAAATATATTCAAACAACGACATTTTTTTTGTGTTAGTTTTGAGAGGATTTTAGGAGGAAAGGTGTATAATTGTGAAATGAAGTATATTTTATAAAGGTATATATTTATAGTTTAAGAAAATATTTTTTTTTTAATTTAATATGAGCTCAACGGCTCTTTTCCGTAAACCTATATAGAAAATATATTTTTTTTTGTTTTTTTTCGGCTCCCAACGATCCAAAATACCTCAAAAGGTGTGCTCCTCTCTCTCTTCTCCCGCTAACCAGCTCACGCTTGCATTGTTTTTCGCGTTAGCGCCCCCGTTAGCGCCCCGGTGGTGTGGTGTTAGCGCCTGGGGGCGCGAGCGGAGGGGCTCTAGCGCCCCCGTTGAAGCCCCACACCCCTCAGCGTAAACGTCGTGATCATGTATATCACTTTCGCGGTTGATTTTGTTGTGTAGGAAAGTCTACGTCCCGGGCACCACGTCTACACGTTGTTCATATTTCATAGTCAACACGGTTTGATAGACATGGAAATCAAAACTTGCAATCACCGGATGCGAGATATATTGGTAAAGTGTCTACTCCATGATTATTATTGTTATGAAAATTTCAATTTTCTAGATTTATATTCAACTTAAACTTAAGATGGTATTAATATATGCAACTAAATTTAAAATCATAATGATAACCATAGTTTTATCATGTTGAAAAGTTAAAACTATATTTATCGATTATACTACTAAAAATAGTTAAATAGATGAAATGTCAATTAGTATAATGGTAGCTCACTAGTCCCATGTCTTTTCTAATCAGAGGTCATGAGTTCGAGTCTGAAACAATTTGCTCTAAATTGAGATTTGAGCCAGTTGATTTTTCAGTGTGGTCGATTTTCTTATACGTGAGTGGGATAGATTATCACGTTTTATTCTTTAGACAGAAAAGTAACTTATTTTTTAGGGTGATCACAGGTGTCCAGGTCTTTATTATTAAATAGAATTGATGCCATCACCACTTTGGTGGGATGGTAAAGGCTTTGGCCTTTGGGTGAGAGGTCCAGGGTTCGATTCCTGGCATTGGCGGTATAATGTAAATAGTAGGAGGAAAGCTTGAACATTCAAAAAAAAAAATTAAATAGAATTGATGAAAACCACATTTATTGGATAGTCATAAATTACTAATCAAAATTTTGGTGTATTTAAAATAATGAAATGTAATAGTAAATACTATCGATGTTTATGATGTTTATGAGGGGGAACTTTTTTTAAAAATGTGTTTATCATTTTAAGTAAATTATATAAATACACCGTTTTCCGTATAGAGAAAAACAAATAATGCATACGCCTACACTCAAGGTTAGGGCTATGAATGAATTGAATTAAACAAGACATTTCTCATTTACTTCGTTAAGTGTTTATCGAATAAACGGACACTTCACACACACATAACCGAAAAGAACTTTTTTTTTTCATGTTTTCTTGTTACGAAAATGGCTGCTTTCATTATTACTTGTGTTTGTCTTTTAATTTCTTAAAAATAATAAACATTGTTTAACTAAAGTATTATCATAATCAACCAAAATATATAAAGTTAAGTAATAGACTATCATTAAATATATGACATGATATATTAATTTTATAGAAATATGTATAAAAGACACAAAAATTTTAATGATCAAACACAAACAAATGAACATCTATGAACGTAAACAAATGAATATAAAAAAAACGAACGAACGTAAATTAAAGTAAATGAACACACTATTGGACATTTATGTTAGGGTTTGTGAGGCCTTTGTGTTTGTTTTGTTTAGTCCCATTAGATGTTTTACAGGGGACTAACACTGTGTTCCTGAGTCTTATTTAAAGAGGGGAGGGGAAGGAAAGGAGAAGAAAAGGTGAAGGAATCATGTTCCAGAGATTTTTTAAGGAGGGGAGGGGAAGGGAGAGAAAAGACTAAAAATTTTAGTGTATAATCATCTTTTCAAATTAGAGAGATTAGGAGAGAAAATGTGTTTGTATCATTAATTGCCTATTAACTCCTACATTTTCTTTCTCTTTCCTTCCATTTTCATTAAACTCGGGAACACGAAATAAAGTGACACATTTTCCTCCCTATCTCTTTCTTTTCTCTTTTATTTCTCCTTCTTTTCTTTTCTCTCCTTAAATGAAACTCGGGAACACAGTGCAAGAGCATTTACATCCAATCCCCTAAATTGATGTGAGGAGAGTATGTAAATTATATGGTGGAGTTTTGAGTGATTGTGAGTGTAAATTATAGGGTGGATAGAGAAAATGTAGTTATTTTTTTTAAATTTGGGGAAATGTTGTTTGTCCCTATTTATTTTTAATATTTGTTGAATTAGTTGTGAGTAGATGAGAGAGAAAACTGTAATGATAAATATATAAAAAAAATATTATTTAATTAAACAGGAAGAAAAATGTACGGTAGTGTTTTGTAGTGTAATTATAGAGTTGGAGACGGGGGATGGGATGAGAATGCTCTAAGAGACCCTAATCATTGTCTATTTATAGCTTATAATGTAGTTGTAATCTGATAATGTACTAAGCATAATAAAGAAACCTTAGTCGCAACACGTGGACGTATGATGCCTTAACTGAACCATGTAAATCACACGCTCTTGGTTTTTTTTTACCATTTTGTTTGTGTGTATGCGTAGCATTTTTATACTGCCTCGTTACTCTGATTGATACCTTATAATTTACAAACACAATTGAACCGATGTGAATCTGTTCATGTTCAATTCTTTAATAAGCCGAACGAAATTACTTGTTCATGTATGTTCGTTCATTTAGTGCACAAATACAAACGAACATCCCACCAAACAATTCACACATTACTTGCTGAACAATCGGTTCATTTATGATTTGCCGCCCCACTCAAAGCACCAATGAAAAGGTTGAAAAAAAATTTTAAAATAGGAAAACCATGAAGGATAAAATGGATTATAGGAGAGAGAAAAGAAGTATTAGAAAAATAGGAGATCCGCTATTTCAAATGAAGGGTCTCAACAAACATGTAGGGTCTGTCAGATCTTGTCTGGTGAGGTGGACGACAACCATGATATCCGTCATTTCAAATGGCGGATCACGAATATTTTATTCGTGTTTCGCCATTTGAAATGGCGGATGCCAACTTTGGTGATTCGCCAGTTTGACTGGCAGCTCACAGATTTCAAAGTAGGTTGCCCATATGTGTAAAAGTGAATTTTGTTGAACATCCGCCATTTGAAATGAAAGATGTCATCCTGACATCCGTCATTTAAAATGGCGGATGTGAATGGTGATTTTGACTGACTTGACATGACAACACTAGTCCCTTTAACTTGACATGTGAATAGCAATTTTTTTATCAATGTAATTTTTTTCTTTTTTATTATTTACTTAATAACATTTTTTAAAGACCTTATTTAACAAATAAAAAGTGTATTTAACAAATAACATTTTTAAAATACGTTTTGTCTCTTTTTTATTTATTAGTTTTCTAAATGTCATTATTTAAAAAAATACATAATGTAATATTAAAAAGATTTTTTTTTAATAAAAACATCATGTTCTAATATTTTAATGGACACCCATCATTTGAAATGTAAGATTTCATCTTGACATCCGCCAGTTCAATAGTGACTGAATAATGACTGATGTGAACAGTACCCTCTTGACACTATTCACAACCGCCATTTGAAATGGCGGAAAATCTTTTTAATACTAAATTTTTTATTTTTTATATAATGTTATTTTGAAAATAATAAATAATAAAAAATGTATTTTTATACTACATATATTAAGTGATTTTAAATAAAAAAATATTTCTTAATATTAACCTTTTATTTGTTAATTTAGAAAAATAAGTAAAAATAAAAAGAAAAAGGTAATGTGTTGTCAAATCAGTCAAAAAGTACATTATTCACATCTGTCATTTCAAATGGCAGATATCAAGATGACATCTTTCATTTCAAATGACGGACGTCCATCAAAATATTAGAACATGGTGTTTTTATTAAAAAAAATCTTTTTAATATTACATTTTGTATTCTTTTTAAATAATGACATTTAGAAAACTAATAAATAATAAAGAGACAAAACGTTTTTAAAAACTATATTTGTTAAATACACTTTTTATTTGTTAATAAGGTATTTAAAAAAGGTTATTAAGTAAATATTAAAAAGAAAAAAGTAAATAATGTAGAGAAAAAGGGACTGGAATAGTCAAATCAGTCACTATTCACATCCGTCATTTGAAATGGCGGATGTCAAGATGACATCTTCCATTTCAAATGACGGGTGTCCATCAAAATTTTAGAACATGGTATTTTTATTAAAAAATCTTTTTAACATTACATTTTGTATTTTTTTAAATAATGACATTTAAAAAACTAATAAATAATAAAGAGACAAAACGTATTTTAAAAACATTATTTGTTAAATACACTTTTTATTTGTTAAATAAGGTATTTAAAAAAGGTTATTAAGTAAATAATAAAAAGAAAAAAGTAAATAATATAAAGAAAGAAGGATTGGAGTGGTCAAATCAGTCACTATTCACATCCGTCATTTGAAATGACGGATGTTAAGATGACATCTTCCAATTCAAATGACGGATGTCCATCAAAATATTAGAACATGGTGTTTTTATTAAAAAAAAATCTTTTTATATCACATTTTGTATTTTTTAAATAATGACATTTAAAAAACTAATAAATAAAAAAGAGACAAAACGTATTTTAAAAACGTTATTTGTTAAATACAATTTTTATTTGTTAAATAAGGCCTTTAAAAAATGTTATTAAGTAAATAATAAAAAAGAAAAAAATTACATTGATAAAAAAATTGCTATTCACATGTCAAGTTAAAGATGGTGTCTTGTCATTTCAAGTCAGTCAAAATCACTATTCATATTCGCCATTTGAAATGACGGATGTTAAGATGGCATCTTTCATTTCATACGGCGGATGTCCAACAAAATTCACTTTTACACATAGGGGCATCCTACTTTGAAATCTGTGACCTGCCAGTCAAACTGGCGGATCACCAAAAAATCCGCTATTTCAAATGGCGGAACACGAATAAAATATGGGAAAATTACATAAATAGACAACTTTGACCAAGATTTTACCAAAATAGACATATCTATTTAGCCTACATCTCTCCAATCATTGGTTTTTTTGACCAATAAACAACTGATACGTTATCGAAGCCGGCTAAGGCGGCTAAGACTTAGCCTCCACTTTATGGGCACAGAATTTTATGAAAAGTAAACTAGTCCCACCTTTAACCAATAATATTCGACACGTGTCAAAGGCGGCTAAACTTAGCCTACATCTATGGTTATTTAGTCGGCATCTCTGACTCTTAGCCGGCTTCGGGATACGCATATATTTAGTTAGCCGGCTCCAAATATTCATTCTTAGCCGGCTTCAACTCGGCTTGTAGGCTAAGGCTTCACTTAGCCGCCTTCTTTTTTTCATTTAGCCGTCTAGTTTTTGCCGCCGAAATTGAATATTTTACCAACCTTACCAACTCTATTAAATATTTAGCCGTCTTCTTAGCCGGTGTAAATTTAGCCCCAAAATTAAATATTTTTACCTACTCACTTAATTATTTAGCCGTCTTCGCTTTGCCGCCAATTTTTTTTCACCTAGCCGGCATGTTTTAGCCATCAACAATGAATACATTTACCTACCCAAATTTAATTTTTCACCAACCATTTTTATGAAACTATACAACCCCATTTACTTTTTTGCCTGCGTAAACTAACCACTGCTCAAATGAATATATGGAAAAAAATGAGGAAAAAAAGTTTGAGAGGGTGAAGATGGTTTTATAAGATGTAGTGAATATGAGGTTGTATAGTTTTATAAAAATTGTTGGTGAAAAATTAAATTTGGGTAGGTAAATGTATTTATTGCTGATGGCTAAACCATGCCGGCTAGGTGAAAAAAAATTGGTGGCTAAGCGAAGCCGGCTAAATAATTAAGTGAGTAGGTAAAAATATTTAATTTTGGGGGCTAAATTTACACCGGCTAAGAAGACGGCTAAGTGAAGTCGACTAAATATTTAATAGAGTTGGTAAGGTTGGTAAAATATTTAATTTCGGCGGCTAAAATTAGACGACTAAATGAAAAAAAGAAGGCGGCTAAGTGAAGCCTTAGCGCTAAATAGATACGTATCCCGAAGCTGGCTAAGAGTCAGAGATGGCGGCTAAATAATCATAGATGTAGGCTAAGTTTAGCCGCATTTGACACGTGTCGAATATTTATTGGTTAAAGGTGGGACGAGTTTACTTTTCATAAAATTCCGTGCCCATAAAGTGGCGGCTAAGTTTTAGCCGCCTTAACCGGCTTCGGTGACATGTCAGTTGTTTATTGGTCAAAAAACCAATGATTGAAGAGATATAGGCTAAATAGACATGTCTATTTTGGTAAAATCTTTGTCAAACTTGTTTATTTCTGTAATTTTCCTTATAAGATTTGCATGCAAAGCTCAATCAATAATATTTAGGAGAGAAAGGGAAACGATGTAGGCACCACCCACTGTACAACGACACCACTAAAGACCACCATAGAATCATGTAACCTTCAACCTATGAGTTTTTGCAAGTGTACACAACAATTTTAAAACGTGTTTTATGTGTTGGGAAATAATTTCGAGATCTAGACACTACATTTGCGTGGCTAATTAATGTCGAATATTTTCATCTGATTTAAATAAGTTTTATTTAATTAATTTTGTTAAATAAGTTGCATATTTGGATGAGGTGCAGATTTTTATGTCTTTGTTCAATAACAACCTGAGTATTTATGTTAATAAACTGTTTGCTTAATTGAGAACATTAATACATAATACAAATTGTGTTACGCAGACAATAATTGGAGTTTTACAAATTGAACAATACTAACAGTTATGAAGAAATAATTCGTAAAATCACCCAAACAAAACTCCAAGGATAATGGACTTTGAACAACAATATGGTGTTATATAGTTAATAGAACCTATTTAGTTGCCACGGATGATGCCAATTAAGAAACACGGATCCGATCTCCGGGTATGGGTCCTGGATCCAATGAGTCCACAAGGTAAAATACGATAACTACTAACACAGTATGAGCACAACTTCCCAAAGTCCAATGACCGGAACTTGCAAAACAGACACCGTGAGTCTCGTTACAAGAAGGACAAGAGGGGGGGGGGGTCTTCCTGTAACCACCATCCAGCGTGAGAATCAGTATTGTTCGTAAAGAAGAAAGTACTAAGGTATACAGACTAAGTGTAGTCAGAGTATAAGTGAGTCAGAGTAAATGTGAATGAATACCTCATGTAGGTTGACAAGGTATTTATAGCCGAAGGATGTAGGAAGGTGATTAGGCCAGCTGTCCTCTTCTAGAAGATCTTGATAACTGCCTGGACGCGTGTCCCTTTGTGATAGGTTGAGCTATATGTCCCATGTGCATGGGTATAACAACCTGGACACGCGTCGCCTTATGATAGGATGGATCATACCCTGGCCATGTGCACGGTTATAACAACCTGGCCAGGTGTCCTTTACTCATTGGCTGGCGAGTCACATATTCTTCAAGTAACAATCGTGGATACTCTTCTAGAGGGTAGTTAGTTCATGACAGCTGTCCAGTTGGCATTGCCTTCCGGTCATTTTGACGGACAGATGTCCTATCTCGCGGATGACTTCTGAGGGTGCCTGGATGCTTCCGCGTATGGTGTGAGGACGTTCTTTCTCTACCGTGTTATGGGGATGATCCGTATATCCCGCGGGTGGTATATAAAGGGTTTCTCTACGACCCGCGGGTGATACGTAAGGTTATTTGGGTCTTTTTGGCACCCAACCTCTATAATTGTCAGTTTCAATTTTTGACAATGAAAATAAATAACTCACCGGTTAAAATAAGGAATACGGATCACACTTGAAATTTTCTATACAAATGTTTAGTGAGTTTCCAACTCAACTAAGATCAATTGATATATAGTTCTGATAGGTGGCCCTTTTATATGTGCAAGTTCCTTACTTCCTGTCTATGTAATATGTACTAAACTTTAATTATGGATAAAGATGGTAATTTTGATGGTAAAACAAGTGTTGTATAAAAAACGTATTTAAAAGTTTATGAAAAAAAATGTTGAATTCTTTATTGTGGGTTATTGTATGCAAGATTGTTTAATGTCAATCATCAAGATTGTTTCAATTTTGTTAATTTTATCATTATTGTTGTCCAACGCGTGTGGTATACGAATTTTTAACCTAGCTAGTTACATAATAAACCAAACCAAACAACGGGTGAAACAAAATTGAAATTAAGTTAATATAAGACACAAAGATGACAAGGCTTTTGAAGTTACCTTATATGACTTCAGTTACAAGTCAAACTATCTTAATATTTCAATACTTGGTTACTAAACATGTCCTTGTAGAGCAAATCTATAAGCATGTCATTGCCTGATACAATGGCGCGATACCAATCGTGACGGTAGTTTGAGAGCAGTAGATCTCCATTTAGAACTTGTACATTGGCCACTTATAGGTGCATGCCAGCCCTCACCGTCTATGGTCTCGTTAATATATGTATCTTTCATATTGTCATGTATATATTCGACTCCAAATTTCAAATTCTAATATAAGTCTGCTAATCATATTTCATACTTTAATTTTACTTTATCTTTGATATTCTTTATTATTCTAATAACTCGGTACTATTATTGTTTCATTTCTTTTTTGCAAGACAGGTAATCGATATGAAATTAAGGCACACACTAACAACATTTAGTTGTTAGGGTTGTGGGTTTGGTTCAATTGGCAAAGTCATTGGAGTTAGGTATTAATGTGGCGTTGCTCCTCTTGATGCCAAGATTTCAAACCCAAATAAGGATGGATTTAGTGTAATTTAGTCACTCATATATAAATAAAAAGAAAAAGATCAGTTGGTTGTTAACAAGAGTTTAAAACCATTGCTAGATGATACTGTATAAGAAATATTTGTAAAAAGTCAAGAAAATCTACAAAAAAATAAACAAAAATAAATAAATAAGAATGTTCTGTTGTTTTTGTAATATTGAGATACAAAGTATATAGCATATATCTAAACCTTTATACCCGCGTGTACATTGATCCAAATCACATGACATATATAATACGAATCAACCCCACATGAGATGACATGTAGTGCTCGGGTTGTCATATCACCCATGTGGATGGACCGACTCTATGAGTCAGTAGTGATCCCATACCATTTTTTTTTAAAAAAAATTAATAAAAATTACAACTTCAATATTAAAATTTAAATTTTAAATCCAATATGTTTTCAATTTTGTTAATTTTAAAACTCAAAATGTTGTAGAACCCAAATTTTGGACTCGGTTTTAAACTTGAGAAAAATGAAAGTTTAATAATTTTATATATTTAGTATTAATTTGGTGATCATTTTTATCACGAATGAAATTAAGTAATAATGTACAATAACATCTAACAATAAGCTAAATTATATAAAAGTATCTATGTATTTTCATTTATTCTAATTTTCTTTTGCTGCTTAAAAGCTTTATTTATGTCTTTATTATAACGCAAATTATTTGAGAAATACAAATAATTGCTAGAATAAAGACATAAGGAACGTGACAGGGAGTTTGGGCAATAAACTATGTTTATCTAATAAACCGTATAATACACATATGAACCGTATATCGTATAATGCCACATATTATACCGTAAAATTGCCATTCACAAAAAAATAAATGATTAATCTGAAAATAAAATGATTAAATAAATACAGATAACACATGGTATATTGATATATCAATGATTATGCACATCAGGATGCTTATGCAGTAGCAGTATGCCCATGTTAAACACTTTGTCACCTGCATGATTCATGACCCACCCATGTTACTAGTTCTTTCCTTCAATAACAAATTGACCATTGTATACATCGACGACAATTTAGGAGGTCAAACTATAAGAAAGCATCAACTTTAATACCCATATTAATATAGAGGTTAATAAAGAAGCGACAATTTAAAAGGTCAAGCTATAAGAAAAGTCAACAGTATGAAACTTCTACTTTATTATCCATAATAACGACACCTTAATATCCCTATTAGTATAAGAAAACGTCAAATTTAATGCTCGATCATACTAATATAAAGCTTAATGCCCATATTAAATTTTCATTTTAATACAACGACGGCAATTTAAGAGGTCAAACTATAAAAAGAAAACGTGGACTTTAACACCCATATTAATATGAAATATGGCTGGGTGAAAGATTAACGGACCCTTGCGAGTTCCGCCATTATGGTAACCTTTAAAATCTACACAAGTATTTAAAGACTTACATATGATTAGGTCTTGATATATATAACCACCAATCAACGTTCCATTGTTGACTAGAAACCATAGCCCCAGAAATGAGTACGCCCTGTGCATAAACAAGAAAAAGGATTTTGAGTGTATATATTAATATCATGAACCGGAACAAGCATATGTGGTTTGTGACATATATTGTAAACTAGAGAAAGATGCATTCTAGTAGTATAGTAAAATTCAGTATTCCACACAAAGTAAGATAAATTTGGCTCAAGTAAAGTTCATCTTTATCAGGTCTAGGATTCAATTAAGTGTATGCGAGCGTGCACTTTGCAACTACTAATTTGTGTTGTAACATAACTGAATTGGACTAATGGCACTATAATCATCAACGTTTCTCCTGATTCACAAAACAAAAATAAACAAATAAACATACAAACCAAAATCATGCATGATATGTTAATGATATAATTTTCATTTTAGTACATTACACATCCTATATTTTCAAGAATCATGGTGCGTTATAGATTGAAACCAACTCACCTGAACGCATGAAATAACATGCACACAAGTTTCCAGATATCTCTTATGTTCAAATTGGCCAGTACTAAGCCTTGTGTCGTTATCCATCCATGAGTGTATACAAAGTCATGTATTATTCGTATTGAAGTGGTTTTAACATTTCATACTCATAAAAGTAGTTGCTTTAGATAAGGCACATGCTCTTTACATTTTTTTCCCGAAAACTTAAAGAGCATAAACCCAGATCTAAACTTTGATGCAGGTTTAAATGCATACCTTGGGTTGAATGTAGTGATGTGTCCAATCTCTAGTTGTACACATTGAGCCTTTTCTTATGATGTGAATTAGAAGGGAATTTGGTTGTCTCGACATTAGAGATATAAATGGACTTTTAACCTATCCATATATAAAATTTGTGCCGTAAGCCTGTAGTTATACTATTAGGCAAGTAGTTTGCCAAATTATGTTGTATCCAAACAAACTTAACTAATATCACAACATTCATGATCAATAGACTTGTCATCGTGCACTTGGCTATATGATTGGCCAAAGTGGATGCATTATCATATAGAATGGAAATGCGTGATATTGGTTTCGGCCATAATGGAATCTCATAGATCATGCTCCGTAATGTTATAAAGGCATATTCCATAGTTGAGTTTTTAACGCAAGTTTGCTTCTTATTAATGAAGAAAATCCTATTAATGAAGAAAATCATGCATATGAAATAATAATCAATGTCTTCAATATTTGAAAACTCTTATTATTGCCAGCTAGTGATGAGTACTAGAAATACTAGTATAACAACTCAATTTTCCAACAATTTAAGTAATAGCAGGTCGTGTGCGCGTCATGACATACATTAAGCATCAATATTCAATTCGGAATATCTTATTAGACTATTAGTATTAGAAACCATAAGCTTCATATTGGGTTTGCCACACTTCTAACAAGATCTTTTAGATTTTGTTGTCCTAGAGCATCTATTTAACCTTGAACTTATTCGTCGAGCATAATGATCCTACCTTCCTCTACCCTACTAACTAAACAAAATGTCCTTCGATTAGCTGTTTTCTCAAGTCTCTAAAAGTTACACTCTATGCAAGTGGCTTACAAGTTGCACAAGAATGAGTTCCTCCATCTTTTGCTTAAGCATATGATTGAATCCCTCTAATATAAAGGCAAGTTGTTTATGATACTTGACACAAGGATTCATCCACCTTCACCCCATGCTCTTAGAATTCCCCAGCATACGTATCAATTCATTATACTACTTCACGGGCTTGAATCCATTATTTTATAGTGTTACTAAAATTAGTGACTATAAACTTCTTACTAAAAGCATCATCTTTAGTCCATAATACTGTGGATTCAGCATGTATCAAAGAGAGAATCAAACATATCATTCAGATTGTGTAGACGTAACGATCATTCTCCCATTCACCCCAATGCCATCTTGCTTATAAGAGTTCATCCTCCATAATTTCCTACATGAGTGTACTCTATTCATACACGACCTAAAATAGTAATAGAAAATGCATCTTCTTCTACCACCTCCTAAGGCCGTATCCTTCAAGCTTCTCCATTTTACCTTTACCAACCTTGGAGATCATATCATGAACATATTCAAGAGACATGAGGATAATGACAAAAAATTCTTCTTTTATATGTGCGTGAATTTGATGGTTTAGGATATGGATAATAAACAGAGTCCTAGATAATAACTTTGATCATGTATTGCACTCTCTAAAAGAATTATTTCAGCCCTCTAAGTTACACAAAATCCTCTTTGAGATAATCCAAGAAAAACTAAAGTTTGAGGCAAATACACTTAGAGCAAGAACACACCGAAGTTGTAAGTACGTTATTAGAACTTGATTGAAAAAGATTTAATGTATTGAGCCAAAATTAGCATATGAATATTTACTAACTGAGGTGCACTTTTTCATGATTTAACTGTTACAATATACCCATTAATGACAATCTACACCTTTTCATGAAATGTATGCATATATTTTAACTTTTTATTCAAAGATTTATATAACTATTGTAATAATATTGTTTTACTAATCTTCAATAACTCAAGTTATTAATAACAAAATATAAAGAACGGATAAAAAACGTTTGTGCGCAGATGCATACCTGAACATGAGCAGCATTTAAGCAGAAATCAAAGAGAGAGGTTTGTCCTGATTAATATACAGAAAAACTTTGTATATACACTTTGGCATCTGGCTCCTATTTGATGCCAGAGGATGAAGTGGATGCGAGTGAAGCCTCAACAATTAAAGAAACCGGTTGTCGAGCCTGAAGGCAAGCCCCAATATCAAACGGTCGCAACTCAGATCCGTCAAATAGAAGATTGACACCTGGCAATATAGCTTCTCTGCTTTCTGTGTCATCTGGTTTAACGCCAGTTGAGTCAGAGGCTTCTTCAAACATACCCATGACAGTTTCATAGATAGGTGAAAGAGCATAGGATCTGCAATATCATCACAGTTCCCATAAGTTGTCACAAAAAGGAAGAACATCAACAGTCAAATTTGGGATCATAATGAATTATCAATAATTGATCATTATATCAACCTGTGCATAACGGCTTTCGTGATAATTAAACTAGCATATAGTCCCTGGCGGAATGAAGAGAGTGGGGTTAAATATATACATAATTATTTATATTTAACATACGGTAGTTAAGTTAATTTAAGTGGGTTAAAATATGGTTAAGTTAGTAAAATGAAGCCAATTGTCGCCTCTTCTGAACAGGTGCAATGGTTTATATACATCGGTTAGTTTAGTGTATATATCTATGCAATCAGATCGAATTGCTGTGGTGTAATTGTGTATCTTATATTCTCTAATACAAGAATTTCTATCATCCCTTTGTGTTTACTCTCAACTTTATTTACCACAAATTATCTCAATCAAACTGCATAGATCATTCCACACATTTTTTTTTATCAATATATATTGATCAATATAAGGAACCTATATAAAGATTTATCTCCATCAAGAATTCTGGACAAAGAACTCATATAGAAGGCTGTACAGAATACCAGACCAGAATAAATCAATATAACCAAATTAATATCCAATTAACTGCGATACTATCAAGAAGAGATCTCGATAAAAGCCATATAATTTCTTGATAAATTAGTCTTTCGATCAAAAAGGAATCACAGAAATTAGTGGCCATTAATCAAGACACTTCAGAATCAGAAGGAGCAAAGCCAGAACATTCATAGAATCTAACTTGAAGCTGATCACAAATAAAAAAAACTAGAACCAGGAAGAAGATCTCAACCATCAGAAAACATCAAATCGAAATCAGGATGGGACAACTTATTTCAACACTCAATAGGATATATGATGTGTATATCAAAGGTGGCACTTGACCAATCAAGAACAGATCAAACACTGATGACATATTTCGCCAAAATTCAAAAATATAGAACACAAGGGAAAGACAATCACCACTGACCCAGATTAGGAAGAAGCAAACGGGTCAGCATCAAGGAAGGAACAAATTACCATAGATGAAGACGACATAAATAATCCTGCAAATTATAATTATAAGATGCTAAACATCAGAGGACATGCAGGTCATTTACATCTCAAATTCAGATTGGAACATGAAGACTTTGCAGTTTTCAAGGTATTCGTAATGAAATAAACAAATCAAGTCGGGCTCACAGAAACGTGAAGGAAATGCAAAGCAACAGAAACAGAAATTTAGGTCCGCAGACACAACATGGAAGATTTTGGCAAAATTCTAAGTTTTAGAACCTTTCCATCAAAATTCTTTATATATATATATATATATATATTTATATTTAAAATGAGCCCTGCTTGCGGTGCGCGCATATAATGTATATATGTGTGAACCCTCGGGTGGGCAAAAGTAAAATTGCACTAATTTTGACGTTATTTTACTAATCTCGTGAAAATAACGTTAAAAGTGGCGGAAGGGTAATCAGGCATCATGTGGTGGCGTTGATAGCCGAAAGACAAGGGCACATGCACCAATCAGCCAGTGTCCCGATGATTGAGTGCTATGTGCCTTATGTCCAAGGCTTGATGCAAAACTACTATCGAGCCGGGGGTCTCACCGGAAGCAGCCTCTCTATCCCTATGGGATAGAGGTAAGGCTGTCTACATCTTACCCTCCTCAGACCCTACCATAGCATTGCTATTGGTGGGATATACTGAGTACGATGATGATGATGATGATATTTATATTTAAAATAGGGTAATTACATTAGTTTAGGTGGGGTGGGTCAAAATACAGTTAAGCTAGTTATACAAAGCCAACTGTCGCCTCTTCTGAATAGGTGCAATGGTTCATATACGTCGATTAGTTTAGTATTTTATCTTTGTAATCAAATTGAAATGGTGAGGTCTAATTATATATCTTATTAACTATAATAAAATAATTATTCTATCATCCCTTGTGTTTACTTTCAACTTTATCTCCTGAAAATTATCTTAATCAAACTGCATATATCCTTCCAAACATTCGTTCCAGATTAATATTGATCAAGATAAGTAAACTATATAGAGATTTATCTTTAACAATAAAGTCGGATTTTCGAAGGAAAATGTGAGCTGGACCCTCCAAATTTTCTCAGCTACGAAGAAAATGTGATTTTTTAAGAAAATCCATGAATTTAGTGAAAAATTTTATTTTATTTTTGGTTAAAACATGAATTTTTACATTATATTAAGTTTTTAAACTTTTGACACTTTTCAGGAGGAAAAGTAAGTATTTTTCTTCAAATATGTAAATAGATTATATGCCGGCCCTCGGAGCGAGAGGTTCCGTCGAAAGCCATTTATATAATTGAATAAATTCCAACATCAATACCTTAAAATGCTGCCATCAAAGCTGAGGACTTCTGAGCCACACCGCTGCCTATTAGCAAGTTTCAATCTTTGATGATCACTCATTCCAGATATTGGAGAAGAAGGGTCTGTGAGAGGATTCCATCTTTGACTTGCATAAGTCATAAGAACTTTACTTTGACTTTTCGTCTGGTCAGCTTTTGGTTGATCTCTTTGATAAAACATTCTTGCAGTTGAACCAGTTGCTTGATACTCTGAACAAACCTCTTGCAACATTGTCCTCAGCTCTTGCATTGAATTATGATGATCAGTAAACAAATTCGTCTGAAGCAATTGTGACGACACAATTCTTCTACATATATTATTACATAAAGCCGGACTTGATAACGGAATTCCAAATTCAATACTCAACGGGACCCATTCGTACTCATCAGAATTGAAACTGTTGGGATCACTCGCTTTATAGAGCTTCAACAAACGAATATAACCGACTGTCCATAACGAATATATCTTGTCCCCCAAATTTTCCAACAAAAAGTTAAGTTTCAAACTTTCGTTTTCATCGAGCCCAAGTTCCTTCCCGATATCGGCAACCGAATCGCCTGAGTTTTTTAAGGGTAGAGGTACTTCCATTGTGTTAAACTTTCCATGATCATCAAGATCATACTTGCTTAAAGGCTGCACTAATATAGCTGTGCGTTTTAAAAATGAGTTTAAACAATGTAACAGTATATTCCCATTGACCAAACGCTGGTCAAACTTGTCGTCAGAAGATTCATCCCAAGACCAAACAAGGGCTTTTTCACAACCAGATAATGGTGCAGGAAGCAACCTTAAACACTGACCTTTCATAAGCACAACCGATATCGGGCCACTGCATGCAGCTGAATATAACACGAGTTTCATCCATGGTGTGATTGAGGAGTAAGAAGGCGGGCCAAAATGGACTGGGACTTTGGGCCCGGGAAGGACCGAAGAATGAGGGAGCGGTAACATCGACACGACAATTTCATAGTTCCGGTGGAACAATCGGTCCAAAGTTGTGGCTGCGAGTGTGGCTAAACTTTCGCATCGTAAGATATCGACATTGTATTTTCTTGTTTTCTTGTTAGTTATCTTTTCAACATCGTTGGTGTCTTCAGAATCATCGGACTCATTAACAGTGTGTGCAGCTGTAGTGGGGCCGGGGTCTTCGTTGGTTGAGGTGGGTGTGATTCCTCCTGATGTTAAACATTCTAAAATGGACCGTAGACTAAATGCATGGTTGGCGAATTCTTGAAGAACTCCTTCAAATTTAGCTCCTTCTAATGAGCTAAGATCGTTGCAGAGGTCTTTTATGCTTGTGTGGCCTAGTTTCCCGGCTTCATATAATGTTACTGCGTGCGACTTTAAGCCTGCAGAAGATACACGTAACGGTTATAAACAAGACTGGGATTAATATCTGAATGCTGTAATTAGAATGGAAGGAAACCCTCAATATATACAGGAAAGAAACCAGAAATCCTAATGATTATAATCAACACTCCTTCTCTTGGAGAATAGATCGCTCTTTTAACCTTAACCAAACAGACGATTAAACACAAACGGGCTTTTCTTGTTCGTGTTTGTTCCTTAAGAAAATGAACATGTTCATGTTCGTTCATTAACAATATAAACGAAAGGTTAACGAATGTAAACGAATGAACATAACTGAAGAGAGCTAAAACCAGCTAAAAGTAATGTGATGAACGACGTGTTGGCCCTAAAAAGCTATTAAAACTATACTAAGTTGTAATCGGGGGGGGACTTGAATTAATATATTAGCGAATGTAAACGAATGAACAAACATAAAGAAACGTAAACTAACAACATACATGAACGTGGAAGAAAAAAACATAAACGAATTTGAATGAGCGAATACAATGAAGGAAAGAGACATGTGTTCATCTTCGTTTGTTTATTAAATAAACGCATAGACGAGCGACAAATTTGTAGAGAAGTCAATGACTATATGTTAAACTTGGTCAAATAGCTATTTTGGTATAGTCATGTTTAAAATAACTATTTTCTTGATATTCCCAGCTAAGTGATAGACTGATAGGTAAACTAAATAATCAAAAACATTTAATGAGGAATAAACTTACCTGGTGAAACAGAGCCCATCATAAGATAAGATGTAATATTAGCATCAACAACGAAAGCAACACGAGTATAACCGGAGTTATCAGAAGAATCTTGGTCAAAAACAGTGGAATCAACAGACATGTTTAAGGATCCGACACTAGTACGAGAAGCTTCATCATCATCAGATACTACATTTTTAGGAGAAGTTGGTTCTTGAAGCATGGAACCCGGGTCAATTAGTTTAACAGCCCATGCTAAACGACAAGCAAAAGAAGCAGCAGCCTGTAGTTGTGACAGCTGGACCTGTAATGTTGTGGCCAGCTCAGCAACAGTTGAGTTCTCACTTGAAACCACAAAAACAGCATAAAGCAACCTGTATAGTGAAGTTCCCATAATCAATATCTTATAATATACTTTTCTTCTTGCACTAGTTAATAAATTAACAATCTTCTTACTCCTCAATGGGGTCTTCATATGATTGCTCTCTGTTTGAAACAAACCCTTCTAGCCTGCATACTGTAATATTCAAAATGTCAACTTTCCAACTTCATAAATAGGGCAAACATGAAAACAATCACGAAAAAGGGTAATATTTTACATAAAATAGTAAAGGATACTAATTCTCAATTCCTAATTCTAGCTAGGGGTGTGCATGGGTCGGTTTGGGGCGGTTTTGAGCCAAACCCATAACCATAACCGATATGTCGGTTAATGAATAACCATAACCATAACCATAACCATAACCGACCCGTTATGGCGGTTATGGTTAATCGGTTTTGTAGGTTATAGTGAGCGGTTATGGGTCGGTTAACCGTAACCATAAAAATGTAATTGGTCTTAAAAGTTTGGTACAGATTATTACAAAAAACAACATGACATATTCTAACAAAGTATATAATCGTTAATATTAATACCAAATATTAAAAAGAATGACATTATATAATCAAACAATGAATTTAACTTCATTTGATAAAAAAAACGTCGAACCAAAAACATCAAAATGATATAATCAACAACATGCTTGGTGGAAGTTAATCCCAAACATATTGTTGGTTAAATAAATGGGTCGGTTCGGTTATGGCGGTTTTGGAATTATCTTTAACCAAAACCGACCCATATTTGACGGTTTTTAAAATTTCATTAAACCGACCCACCGGTTATGTCGGTTATCGGTTAAATCGGTTCGGTTATGTCGGTTATGGTTCGGCTAAACGGTTATGGCGGTTAAGTTGCTCACCCCTAATTCTAGCAACCAGCTGTAAAATCATCTAATATAGTGAAAAACTTAAGTTGTAAAAATATCTACATTTACTTGATTACCATATTAATATGTTATTTTTTTCTTCTTATGTTGATCTTCTTCTCTAGTTTTCTTTTAGTAATACTAATAAGTCGTCATTCAAATGAAATAAAAAAAATGCTGAAAAAAAATGTTAAGCTCGGTTTTCTTACATGTGGTTTGGTCATTTAACTAGTTCAAAACTGAAACCTTCAACCATTTGAGTCATTATGGTTTCATTTTTAACCCTTTTCGTCTCCCTTTTTGAAATGACAATATTCACATAATAAACACAAAATATTTCAGATTTTATAGTATCATAATGGTAAATAATACAAAGTGCTACCTTTAAATCGATCCTCAGCATAAACACATACATCAAGGTATATAAGCCCTCGACGGTAAAGACCCTTGATCACAACCGGGTCAAATAACATGAATGCATTTCCTTCCTCTCTGCATATTTTGTCAATTGTTCCACTTTCTTCTTCTGAAAGTTTCTGCATATTTTTATTTTCTTATAATCAGTATTTTGTTAATTAACATGAATTCTTCCCTGTGGCTTGACCATTTTGCAAGTGTGGTCCCCTGCTGTATAAAAAAAATTAGTCCAAGCATTTGTGAGAGGTTAGTCCCCACCGTTAATCCCAGTTAGTTTAACGAAAAAGTGATGTCATGCCCCATTCATGTGAGGATAATTATGTGTTTTCAATTTTAAAACTCAAATAAAATAGTTTTTCAGCTCCAGAACTCTTGACGCCGACTTCATCACCTTGGGTTTTTAAACCGAACCTTCGATTTTTTTAGGGTTTCATATAAAATGTGATTAACTCACATCAAAGACAATTTTACTGGGGGTTCAAATTTTAAAAGACACAATTACCCTCACATGAATGGCACATTACATCACTTTTCCTCTAAAACTAATAGGGATTAATGGTGGGTACAAAGCGTGCAACTCTCTCACATTCACATATGTTTGAAATTAGTTTGCAATTTTTAAAATATGGGGACTAAACTTACAATTTGGTCAAATCAGAGGGCCTAATTGTGCAATTTTCTTGACTAAAATACAATAAAAGAGAGAGATACAAGTCACCTTACCTTAAATTCTTCCAATGTGAAATTGACAAGACAAACTCCCCACCAAGGTTCAATTGTGATGTCTACTGGATGTGTGGGTAATGATTCTCTAGCTATTGATTTGTTCAGCTTCCACATTATTTTCTAAATAGCTCCGAATTCATTATGAATAATTAGATTAAAGGAAAAAAGATGCTTCAGGTTGTATTTAGATTTTTAGACAATAATTGTGAACAGGTAGTAAATCTATAAGGGCGTGCGGATATTCATATTCAACTTTTTCTTTCATGTTGAGCCAACACGTAGAGAACATAAAATGTTAGATAATATGTGTAGGCATGCAAACAAACAGAAGGTTCAATGAACCGTTCGGCACAAAGTATGTTTATTTAATTTATGAATGAACATGAACGAAACTCTTTGTTCATTTAGTTAAATGAACGAACATGAACACATGTCTCGTTTGTTCATTTATGTTTGGAAGTTTACGGTTGTTTAAGTTCGTTTGTTTATGTTCACTCATATATTCATTTAAACTTCTTGGCTCGTTATAGTTTACTCTAGTTTTATAAGATTCAAATATCGCCCATTACAATTTAGTCTCATTTTATTAAATTTTTGGCCCAATAGTTTGATGTTCACGTTTACTTTTAATTGGTATTCAGTCATCTATGTTAAATTATGTTCGTTAACGAACCGTTCATTTACACTGTTAATGAACGAAAATAAATGAACAGGAACATGTTCATTTTCTTAACAAATAAACACAATCATTTGTTCAGTAGTTAAACAAACGATCACCCTCCGTTTGTGTTCGTTCGGTTCATTTACAGGCTTAAATATGCATGAGCCTATGAGGACACGTGATTGATATTATAGCATCCCGCCTCTCGTACCAACTAATATTGTCCACAAACACTCTTAACTGTGAAGTTCTCCTCTGATCCACGTAGAACGTGCCCAACATGTGTTGTTGGTATTGAGGCGGGACATTATTAATGAATCTAGCATCTCTCCTATTTACAGCCAATGTGAGATTTGTCTAGAGTGTTACAGATACACACACATATACAGAAATGTACTACATAAGTTTGAAAAAATAATATCGTAGGATTATACCTTAGATCTGCATTTATTCATAATATCAATAAACTCATTTCTGCCTATCCCAGTGAGTCGCAACGCATCAGCAGCACTAAAATTTGGAATGCGGTCATAAGACTGTTCTGCATTTAAAACCAACATCAGTCTGCACATATGGAAATATTATAGTATTTTTCAAATTTGTGTCCTCAGATAACAGAAGCTAGTACCATTTTTCATGACTTCAAATAAAATATCGCAATAGTATCTGAATGGAGTAACCCTCATTACACGACAAACATACTCTGCAAGATGATAAGGAAACAGCTGCAAGAAAAAAACAAAACATCATTAATTGCATCATTCAATCACGGAAACCTAACAAGAATCAAAATAAACCCTTCATTCATTTTTAAGGTTATTAGTGAACCTACACAGACAACATAAAGAGCATGGATAAAACATGAGTGTCATGATACTAAATATAGTGTGCATGTTTAGTTTATATATGATAGCACAAGTACGCTATCAAAGTCAGAATCTCACAAGTTCAAATATGCATCATTCATACTATAAATAGTGCTTACCGCCAAATTCTTTCGAAGATAACGCATCATATCCTCATAATATTCACTTTCCCTGCATACTTTACGCACAAAAGAAGTACGCCATAGGAGCCTTCTCTTTATACAATGTGCAGTTATCCTGCACTTTCATAGAATGCTCAATAATTGCATGCTTAATCGAGCAAAAAGTCTCAAAGCTTACTCCTTTATATGAAATTTATAACACATTAACCCAATTGACCAAAGAATATATACATTTTCACCATTAGGTCAAATTTTCAAGTGCAAAATTGATATGAACATTGTTATAAATTTGTTAGGAACAAAAGGCACACACGAACAAGAAATCAAAGCGATAAAGAACACGAGAATTTTACGTGGTTCGGTTGCGGTGTACAACCTACGTCCACGGGGTAATTAGGTTTGTATTATTTTGGTGATGTATAATAACAAGTACAAGAGACTATTTATAGACCGCATATTAGGGCTACTCCCTTGCTAAACAAGCTAGAACCCAATTGGGCCCAATAGGATTAGGGCCGGCTAAAAAAATAACCTCCCTAACTCCTTTAATATGCAGTTGTCTAAATGTGGGTCCGGGGATACCACATCGCCCAACAATCTCCCACTTGGTGTCTTCGGACCTAGAAATGCACCATCTCTTCTGTACTTCTGTAAATGAAAATCCCTCCTGATCTTCAAACCATCCTAATTACCCTTGTCTCCTCAACATTATTTCTGGAGACCAGCTGAAGCTATGCAAAGCTTCAGCTTATCCAGCACCACACACTTGGTAAACATATCAGCTGGATTTTTAGCACCTGGGATGTTCTTCAGACTGATTGTTCCTTCACTGATCAACCCCCTCACGAAGTGATATCTCATCCCTATATGCTTTGTCTTTCCGTGATACACTGGATTCTTTGCAAGTTTAACTGCACTCTCATTGTCACAGTACAATGAGTAGTCGGGTTGTTGTTTTCCTAATTCTTCAAGAAAAGTCTTCAACCAAACTAGTTCTTTGCTGGCCTCTGCAACAGCCATGTATTCTGCTTCTGTAGTTGACAGAGCCACACTTTTCTGAAGTCTAGACATCCAGCTAACTGCTGTCCCTCCCACTGTGAAAACATACCCGGTAGTGCTCTTGAACGTCCCTTTACAACCACCCAGGTCAGCATCTGTGTAACCTCTGAGTATGGCATCCTTTTTTCTGAAACATAACCCCATCTTCTGAGTACCCTTCAAGTATCTAAGTATCCATTTGACAGCCTCCCAATGTTTTTCTCCTGGATCTGACATAAACCGACTAACAACCCCAACGGCATGAGCAACATCTGGTCGAGTGCAAACCATTGCATACATTAGACTCCCGACTGCTGATGCATATGGGACTTTGGTCATCTTCGATCTTTCTTCTTCAGTTTTAGGAGACTGATCTTTGGTGAGCTTCAAATGACTTCCCAATGGAGTATTCCTAGGCTTGGTTCTTTCATCATTCATCTTGAACCTTTCTAACACTTTCCCTATGTATTTTTCCTGGGATAGTGTTAGAGTACCTGCCTTCTTGTTTCTAGTGATGTTCATTCCCAGTATCTGTTTTGCTGCACCCAAGTCTTTCATTTCAAACTCTTGGGACATCTGTTTCTTCAACTTGCTTATTTCCTTCATATCAGATCCTGCAATCAACATATCATCAACATACAACAGTAATATGATATAAGAGTTGTTGAATTTCTTCAGATAACAACAATGATCCATCTGGCATCTTTTAAACCCCGACCTCTCCATGAAATTATCAAACTTCATGTACCACTGTCTAGGCGCCTGTTTCAGACCATACAAGCTCTTCTTTAGTTTGCAGACCCAATTTTCTTTCCCCACAACCCGAAACCCTTCAGGTTGCATCATATAAATGTCTTCTTCAAGATCACCGTGTAGAAATGCCGTTTCACATCTAGTTGCTCTAGATGTAAATCTTCTGCTGCTACAAGACTTAAAACAAGTCTGATGGTAGTCATTTTCACCACGGGAGAGAAGATTTCATCATAATCAACTCCTCTCTTTTGTTGAAAACCCTTGACCACTAAACGGGCTTTATATCGTTTAGACCCATCATGTTCTTCTTTGACCCTGAAGACCCATTTATTTTGCAACGCTCTCTTATCCTGCGGAAGCTTGACTAAGTCCCATGTCTTGTTCTTTTCTAGAGAGCTCATTTCATCCTTCATAGCATTCTCCCACTGGCGAGAATCCTTCATCTTGACTGCTTCAGAGTAGCTTTCGGGTTCACCGTTTTCTGTCAAAAGAATATAGTTAACTGAAGGATTGGAATGACCGGGACTATACCTTTCTGGCTGTTTAGTAACTCTGGTGGATCTCCTGACCCAATTTTCTGTCTGGTCAGGCTGTTGTGGGATCTCCTCGTCTTCAGACTCTGAACTCCCACTGTCAGAAGTTTCTTCTGACTCATTATTTCCACCAGCTTCAAACTCAGGAACTGTGTCGACTTCAGTTTCTGTAGCGGGTTCCTGAACCGGTTCGGGGATCGGTTCAGATCTCTGGTTTTCAATTTTGAATTCAACCTGTTGCTTCTGAACCCTAGAGTTTGGATTTATCACATCTTTGTACAACTCAGCCTCATTAAATGTAGCATGTTTGCTGCGGACTACTTTTCTGCTTTTCGAGTCCCAAAGCTTGTAGCCCATCTTGTCTGACCCGTAACCAATGAAAACATACTTCTTGGCTTTTGAATCTATCTTGTCAGCATTCGGATCTAGGTCATATGCACTGCACCCAAAAACCTTTAAGTGCTCATAATTAACCGCTTTCCCCTTCCATTCTTCTTGAGGTGTTTTGTAACCCAACGGAACTGATAGACCTCGGTTGATAAGATAGGCAGCAGTTTTAACAGCGTCTGCCCAGAACATTTTAGGGAGCCCTGCATTTATCCTCATACTTCTGGCTCTTTCATTTAACGTTCTATTCATCCTTTCTGCGACTCCATTTTGCTGAGGAGTACCTGGAACTGTATTTATCATCCGAATGCCATGCTCAGCACAAAAGCTAGTGAACTCTGAGCTAATGTACTCCCCTCCATTGTCTGACTTCAAGCACTTTACCTTCAGATCAGATTCAAGTTCAACAGCAGTTTTCCATTTCTTAAAAACATCAAATACTTCAAATTTATTTTTAAGAAAGTAAACCCATACCTTGCGTGTGGCGTCGTCTATGAAAGTCACATAGAATCTCGAGCCTCCCAAGGATTCAACACGTGTTGGTCCGAAAACATCTGAATGGATAAGCTCTAATTTCTGAGCTTTAGGTGCTTTCCCTGTCTTCACAAAAGATACCCTCTTCTTTTTTCCAAAAACACATGGTTCACAGAATTCAGATTCAACCCTTTTAAGATCTGGAAGCTTTCCTCTGGCGACAAGCATCTTCATGCCCTTCTCACTCATGTGGCCGAGTCGTTGATGCCACAACTTTGATAGACTCGGTCCACTCGTTACTGCATTAGCACTACCTGCAGAAACCTCAACCATATACAAAGTACCCCGTTTCTTTCCCTTGGCAATTACCATGCTACCCTTGACGACCTTCCATTGTCCTCCCCCGAATGTTACATCATAACCCTGGTCGTCTAATTGCCCAATGGAAATTAACATTTTTTTCAGTTTTGGAATTACCCTGACATCTTTCAATGTCCAAATTGTTCCAAAACTTGTTTTCAAGTCAATATCTCCCAACCCAGTAATTTCCAAGATTTGGTTATTAGCAAGACTTACAGTACCAAAATTGCCCCGTCTGAAATTCTTCATCTTTCTCGAGCTTGAGATAGCATGAAACGACGCACCTGAGTCCATAATCCAGGACTCGACTATATCCTCAATACAGCAGATCAATGCATCATCAGAATCTGATGCTGTTGAGGAGGCAACATTCACTTCTTTCTTGTCTCTGGGTGGTTCTGTACATTGACTTCTGAAATGACCATTCTCATTACAGTTCCAACACTTTATGTCGTTTCTTGTTTTTGAACTCCCCTTTCTGTCTCTTGATTTTGATCTTCCCCTATTACTTACCCTCTTATCTTTCTTTCTACCTCTTCCCTCAGTACTTAGCAAAGTACTGGATGATTCACCTGCATTCTTTCTCCTGATATCCTCTCCTAGGATCAAGTCACGAATACCCTCGAACGTGAGTTTGGTGGTTCCGGCTGAACCACTAACGGCAGTGACTGTTCCTGACCAACTTTCAGGTAACGAGGACAATAATAGCAAAGCTTGCACTTCATCATCAAATTTAATATCAACAGATAATAACCGGGATATGATAGAATTGAACTCATTTATATGAGAGGTAACAGACGCACCTTCCCGCATACGCGTATTCACCAATTGTCTAATTAAGAATACCTTATTAGACACGGAAGGTTTCTCGTACATGTTTGACAACGCGGTCATCAAACCCTTAGCAGTGGTCTCATTCACTATATTGAAAGCAACGTTCTTAGCCAACGTGCATCTGATGACTGCTAGGGCTTTCCTGTCTAGATCGGCCCATTCTTCATCCTTCATATTCTCGGGTTTTTGACCTCTCAAACATGGAAGCAAATCTTTCTGGCATAACAAGTCCTCGACTTGCATCTTCCACCATCCAAAATCCTGCCCATCAAACTTCTCGATTCTGATCTTACCGTCCTCAGTCATTATCTTTACCGAGTTTCTAACGGAAGCAACCTGCAATACTGATCAGAACTGTTTGACCTCTTCTGGTCAAAAGACAGATTGTACTGTAGCGCGCACTGTTCACACGCCGGAAACACTGTAGCGGCGCGGTACTGTAGCGGCGGCTAGGGTTTCTGATTAGGGTTTGGTGGCGACTGGCGGCTGGGGTTTATAGTGTGATCCTTGCTCTGATACCAGTTGTTAGGAACAAAAGGCACACACGAACAAGAAATCAAAGCGATAAAGAACACGAGAATTTTACGTGGTTCGGTTGCGGTGTACAACCTACGTCCACGGGGTAATTAGGTTTGTATTATTTTGGTGATGTATAATAACAAGTACAAGAGACTATTTATAGACCGCATATTAGGGCTACTCCCTTGCTAAACAAGCTAGAACCCAATTGGGCCCAATAGGGTTAGGGCCGGCTAAAAAAATAACCTCCCTAACTCCTTTAATATGCAGTTGTCTAAATGTGGGTCCGGGGATACCACATCGCCCAACAAAATTGAGTGACAACATTTGTTTATTCGTTTTATTGCTACCAAGATATTCCCTCTATCCCACAAACAGCAACAATTAGGGTTCCCTTTTAAACAAAGTTTCAACCTAAACTTTAATCTTTGTCCATTAGTAATCACATCCACAATAATATCCCTAACTTGACTAATAATATAGCATTTTCAGTAAACTATGTGATCCTGCAAACATAATATCTATTGTTGGATGGACATATTAGAATTTATTTAAGAACTAATGCAACTAGAAAGTCGCAGCAGAATTGCATTCATGATTAACATGTGTTCTTATCTAGTTTGAGCATCTTTTAGTCCAACAATAGCCACATTACTCCAAATATCAAGCAACCTGATCCATTAACCTAATAAATAATCAAACAAATGCAAGTTTACAGGAAACAAAGGAAGAAAATCATAACATCTATTGTTGGATAGACAGATTTTAATTTATAAAATTGCAAACAACTTTTTGAATAAGTGGTATCAATCTTAGCTGGTGCAGCTAGCAAGTCATATTCAATTAAATACCAGCAGAATTACAACCATGATTGACATTTGTTTTTAGCAGGATTGGCTTTGCTATTCAAAAGGGGGTTGCGGCGCAGCTTTTTGCCCGTTTGCCTGCCACTTTATTGTAATCGTTTTATAGTAAATTATCATTTTTGGCTGAAAAAAAAAAAAAAAATTGAACATCACATTACTCTAATTTCAAACAACTTGATCCATTAACCTAACCAATAATCAAACAAAATGCAAGTTTACAGCAAGCAAAGGAAGAAAAACAAGCATCATAACATCTATTGTTGGATAGCCAGGTTATAATTCCTGAAACCACAAACAACTTTTTGAAGAAGTTGTATCGAAATTAGCAGGTGCAACTAGAAAGCCAAATTCAATTAAACATATGCAGAATTACAATCATGATTAACATGTTTTGTTATCTAATTTGAGCATCTGTTATATAAGTCCAGCAATAGCCACATTACTCTAATTTTAAACCACCTGCTCTATTAACCTAATAATTTATAATGGAGCAAAATACAAGTTTGCTGTAAATATGGAAGAATAACAAGTAATGAAGTAAGTAGAAACAAACAAACCTACCTTCTATGCCATTCATCCTTTGAATTCAAACTGGCTTGGAGACGTTTAGGGAGACTCTCCCATGAACATTCTTCCTTAATCGCTCTTAATATCAACTGCTCCTCAATCGTCGATTGTAACTGCAGCATACTATCTATCCGAATCGATACACCTATAATTGAATCTATCTCATAAACGTATATATACTAATTGATTTAGGTATTCAAGAGCAATGTGTTACGTACCTCAATTAGGTAGGTTAATAATGCGATTCGATTACGCGTGAAATTTAAAAGGAATACGATGGATCAATGTATGCTAGGGTTTTATGACGGACGGAGATCTATTGTATTGAATCATAATCATAATGATTTCGTTAATTATGACGCAAGCAATTCAATTGCATGTCGGAGATGACCACCTTTTTCCAATTTCAACTTAAACTTTAGCTTTCTTGTACGTCACGACCTATACGTCGTCATTGCGAATAAAGACCTTCATCTCAAGGGAAACGTAAATTTTAAGTCCGGCTACGGAACCCAATGGCAATATGCGAACTCATATGTCCTCAACACCTATCATCTTCTGTTTCGGAAAAAAACAAGTGGCCCGTTACGGTAAAACGCGGTTGGGATCAGATTCAAATTTAGCCTTTACGGTCTCCGACCCATATCTTCACTTACCCTCAATGCCAGTTGATTGGCAATTAAAATTAATTGAAAATTATGGGATTTTTTTATAAATATAATGTACCAATTAGGCCTATTCACGAGCCGAGCCGAGCCCAAGCCAAGGCAAGCTCAAGCTATCAAGCTGGCATGGCTCGAGCTCTTAATCGAGCTAAAAATTTGAGCTCAAGCTCGGCTCGGTTTTAAATCGAGCCGAGCCCGAGCTCTTAATCGAGCTAAAAATTTGAGCCCGAGCTCTTAATCGAGCTAAAAATTTGGCTCGAGTTTACCTGTAATAATAAAAATTATATACAACCATCAAGCTAAACTAAACAAATATGACGTTAAGATCAACACCAACCAAATACAAACTAAATAAATACGTCTAATAACACCATCGAAAACAAAATATGTTCAACAAGTCTAAACCAAACCAAATACAAAATTAAGCAGAGAAGTATTATCTATGAGTGACGGCCGATGGCGAGGTGAATATGAGCGGCTAGGGTTAGGGTGGAAAATGGAACGTATACTGATTATTGAGTGTGTGAACTATGAAGTCTCATCTCTCAGTTACTCAGTATATAGAATTATGAATATGAACAATGGAGTGAGAAAGGAATTTGGGTTGGATTAAAGGAAAGTCCATGTGTTAAAATAATCGGGCTCGATAATTATATGCATGTATGTGTGTGTGTGTATATATATAATAAATTAAAATAAAATAGTTCGAGCCAATCGAGCGAGGTCGAGTCGGGGCTAGCTCAGGCTCGGCTCGTTTAGAAATCGAGTCGAGCTAGGCTTGGCTCGTTTACAATCGAGCTGATTTCGAGCGAGCTTTCTCCGAGCGAGCTTCGAGCCGTGAGCTTTTTGAACAGTTAATGTCAAAGTTTGGACTTTTTGTACCAAGCATGATTCTTTACCAAGCATGATTCTCAATTAGTGTCAAAGTTTGGGCTTCCCTAACCCATCCGTCTACTCTGTTGTTGAATGTTAAGTCAGTCTTAAGATCGAAACTCATACTTGAATCATAGCTAATTGCACACGTTAGAAAGTTGAGCACGTGTTAAGAAGCCAGTCGCATGTTAAGGAAAAGTAGTGTCATTCAAAGCTTGTAACGTTGTTTTATTATCTGATGGATAAACTTTATGTCTTTATGCTTCTCGAATTCACAACATTGTTTAAAAGGCTGATATTGTAAGTTCGTAACCACTATATAAAAGTTGTGTTCACAAATCAAAGCTTTCAGGAGATGCAAGAGAAAATGCATATGTTTATCACACTCTCATAAGTCATAACATTAAATTTCAACTAAATAATAAACATTAAAAATGGGGAAAAAAGGTTAGAATCAAACGAACAAACCATAGTTCTTGAAGATTTAAAAGCTACACAATAACACAAAAAAACGAGTGACGGGGGACAATGGTGGAGGTTTGGTTGTCTGTAGCGAGATAGCTTGCAGCGGTAATTGTAAGCTCGCGTGTGTCGGTTTTAACAACTCTGTAATGAGAGTGGAAGACCGACTTTGATTTCACATTTTCAAAAGGGATGATGATCTACATCACAATTTATCAAAGTTATAAGTAGTTAATTTTCAACTAAAATAATTTATTAAAATAAAACAATTAAATAAACGGTTTTACACCCCCACACTGAAACGCAAGGGTGCTAATATTGGTTTATACTAAAAATGTTACGTTGTAAGTATTAATTTTATGTCTATATCCTTTTAGTTTATTTTATTTTATTCTTTTGTCTTAAAACACCCAACCAATTTAACCTATTACATAAAATGATTTTTTATAAAGTAAACAAGTTAAACAAGTCAACTCATAAACCTGCCGGGTTGACTCAAACCCGTTTATACAAAACCTAAACATGTAAATTTCAAGCCATTTGGGTCCATAAATTCACACACACCCATTGGGCTAGAAAGAGAATGAGTGCATTAAAAGGTTAGTGGGCTAAATATTGGCATGTCTTTATCTATCTTTTATCATATTAAAACCAACCGGATATCTAGTAAGAAGGTGATGACATGGACAAACGTACTTTACCTGTTTGGTATATAAACCACTTATTTTTAATTTGCCGCCGCCTCCTTCTTATTATTATTATTAATCTTCTTCTTCTTCTTCTCTGTTCTACCTTCAGCGTTGAATTAGGGCACACGTGTTTATCTTTCGCGCCGCCGATTTCCTCCCGTCAATGGCTCTTCGTTTTGAGGTATGAATTTGTATTCAAGCATCAATTGAACTAGTTTTTATTATATTTGAACCTATTTTGATTAATTTATGTTATTTTTGGATGAAACATTGAATCTTAATGGTTTATATTTGTTAGTTTGTGATTTAAGTGTGTTTGTTTATATTCGTTTATGTTTCTTTGTGTTCGTTTAAGTTTGTTCAATTATGTTATTTTATGTTTTTGAACTGTTCGTTTGTTTGTATCAAAGAGCATTAACATTAAAAACTAAATCAGACATGTTTTTATAAATTCAAGATAACTAAGTATGTTAGTAATCTACCACCAGTAACAACCGTTCTAGACCTGGTATCAATGCTGCCGTGGTGGTGGTGGTGGTATGCAGGGACGAAGCCCCCCCCCCCCACGAACTCGCCCAAGCTTCACCAATGGTGGTATGAGTGATAAAATGGAAAAAGATTGACCTGGATAGGGTTTCATAAATAAAAGAGGAGGTAAGGGGCGGCTAGATCTGAACCGGTGGTATCTTAACCGGTTTACTCGACGATTCAGGAGAAATCCAACAAAGAAGATGCGGTTGATGTAGGTGACGATGGTGGTTGATGCATGAGAGGGGAGGTTGACGATGGTGGGTGGTAATCGGAAGTAACCAGTGATGGAGAATATGTAGAGGAGAGAAATTAACTTAGGGTTTGATGATGATATGGTTTCACAAATAAATGAGAACCAGAGAGCGGCACCTAGGATATTTTGGTAGGCAATTATATAGAGTATAGATTACATATGCAATGAATCTGATTGGAACGAGTTTTAATCTCTGTTATTGAGATTAGGATACAATAATTATTAGTTAATTCCTCATTTGATCCAAAATATTTTGTTTCCATTAGTTTTTTAATGTAAAAGTAATTACATGAACTAGATAGCTCAGTTTATTTTTTAAACTGATGATTATTTGGTTACATATCAAATCATTAACTGTAAAGTGTAAGTGTATCTTTGCTAATTATAAATTTACAGTTGAAACTTTTCTTTTAACAAAAAGAAACATATTGTTTTCTTTTTCTTGCTAGATTCTTGGGAGGTTCAATCGTGCTCGTGCAGCCCGGCTAACACTGCCTCACTTTCTTTGTGAGACGCCTCTATTTATGCCTGTTGGAACACAAGGTTATAATTTGAACTGTCCATATAAGCACTCACACATACATACTGCATGTTTATCTACTATTTGGAATATAAGTACGCTTTTTATGGTAACAGGGACAATAAAAGGTTTGACCACCAACCAACTTGAGGATATCGGGTGCCAAATTATACTTGGAAATACATATCATTTGGCACTCCGTCCGACTTCTGAGCTAATAGACGAATTAGGTGGGCTCCACAAGTTTATGAACTGGCCTAGGGCGCTTCTCACCGATTCCGGTGGTTTTCAGATGGTAATTCTTTATTCTTCATTTCTTCACAAGTTTGGTTTTCAAGATAGAAATAATTAATTATGCCTTCATGGAACGTGCATTTGTTCCAACAATTATCATCAACTTTGTTTTGTAACCGAATTAAAACACTTTCAGGTCTCGTTGTTGCATTTAGCTGATATCACGGAAGAAGGTGTCACGTTTCAGGTTCTCTATCTCTCTCATTGTTGTGTTTGTTTCCTACTTTAATTTATTCATTATTCGTAGCTAATGTTTGATATTTATTTTGCAGTCGCCAGTTGATGGAAAACCAATGCTACTAACACCTGAAGAATCAATCCAAATCCAAGTAAGTAGTTGTTGGTGCCAGTTGGTTTTTTACTTAATAAAGCTCGTAACTGTTTGATATTAGTGAAGTTTTTTTAAAGCCATGAAGTTGTGTTTTAGTATTACTAGACATACTGTATATATGTATAGAGAGATTCATGTTTTAATTTTGTTTCTATATTTTGGATTGATCTGTTTCTTATTTTAACCATAAAAGGTTTATAAACAGAGGTAATTGTTTATAAATTTTGTCTTATCCTCAATACTAATATGCATAATCTCTCACAATAATAAATGTTCTACAATGATGATTGTGTGTGTGTAATTGTAGATCTAAGGTTGCTATTTATCAGTTACTCATTTATTGATATATTAATACTTTTGGATAGTTTCTTTAACTTGATATTGATGATATTGATCTTGATCTTTTACTTTGTATTAACGAACTGGATATCCATGTTTTGTAGAACAGAATTGGAGCAGACATTATTATGGCTCTTGATGATGTAGTGAAAACCACAATTACAGGTCCTCGGATTGAGGAAGCTATGTATCGCACGTTGCGTTGGATAGACAGATGCATAGCAGGTAAACATTTTTTTCACACAATATCAGGTCTTGTGCATATACGTTGGGATTAAGGATAAACAAAAGCTTATATTCTTTCCGTAAAATGTCTAAACTTTAAAGAATCTTATTAATCCATTTATAGTTGAGATGGAAATTTAAACCATATCCATTTATCGACAAATGAGCCAATGTGGGTTATGTTATATCGTCTTTAACGTGCCACCTGGATTAATCTAAAAGATTTAACTAGTAAAGCAAACGGGTGATGGCTCATAATTATTGTGCATATGCAGCTCATAAGAGACCAAAGGAGCAGAATTTATTTGGAATTGTACAGGGCGGTTTAGATCCAGTTTTAAGGTAGTTATTATTAATTTAATCATTCTTGATTCATATAATTATTTTCAATACTAATCTCATTTCTAACCTTTTATTAACAGGGATATATGTGTCCAAGGTTTGGTGGAGAGGAATTTGCCAGGGTATGCAATTGGCGGCCTTGCAGGCGGTGAAGATAAAGATTCATTTTGGCGTGTTGTTGCCCAATGCGCTGCTTCACTTCCCGAAAGCAAACCCCGTTATGTTATGGTACTATAACAGTTGTGAGGGTGTTTTAGTCTTTTACCTTTTTCTACATCCTAATTTTGTGGTGTGACTGTATTTTCTCAGGGTGTTGGGTATCCACTTGATATTGTGGTTTGCAGTGCTTTGGGTGCTGACATGTATGACTGTGTCTATCCTACACGTACCGCCCGATTTGGCACTGCGCTTGTGCCCGAGGTATGTAGTATTACAACAATTTTACATTTTTCTATATATAACAACATATTTATTTTCTAGTGAAACTTAATTAATGCTTGCGCCTTTGTCTTTATAGTATAATATTAACACAGAATAATGATTTTATATTATTGAATAAACCAATTACAGGAAGACCTATATATAGGAATAGATATTACACTTAGATACCATTAGGAATAGAGAATATAAAATTACTAGCTAAATATATTGTCTAACATCCCCCCGCAAGTTGAGGGCGGGGAACGACCTGCAACTTGGACCTTAACAGCAGAAACCTTTGCGATGATAGAGGTTTGGTAAAAACATCTGCAATCTGATCATGTGTGGAGATAAACCGAATTGCCAATTTCCCTTGAGCAACTTGTTCACGAACAAAGTGATAATCGACTTCAACATGTTTAGTGCGAGCATGAAATACAGGATTGACAGAGAGATATGTTGCACCTAGATTATCACACCAAAGTGTGGGTGAGACTTTGGAGATAATACCGAGTTCATTTAGGAGAGCTTGAAGCCAAGTTATTTCTGCAACAGTGTCAGCAAGCGCTTTATACTCGGATTCGGTTGAAAATCGCGAGACTGTTCGTTGTTTGCGAGCATTCCACGAGATGAGATTAGAACCTAGGTAGATAGCAAATCCCCCCGTGGACCGACGGTCATCTGGACAGCCGGCCAGTCAGCATCAGAGTAAGCTTGCAAGGTCGTACGCCAGTTTACATCAGTAAAAGCCTGAAGAGTAGAGCTGGAGTTCTGGCGAATAAAAAGACCGTAGTTAGAGGTACCTTGAAGATATCGTAAGATCCGTTTGACAGCTAACCAATGATTTACTGTGGGAGAATGCATGAACTGACAAACTTTGTTGACCGCAAAGGTTATGTCGGGTATAGAAAGAGTTGCATATTGAAGAGCACCAACCGTCTGGCGATATTTGGTAGGATCAGCAAGCAAAGGACTGTCAGCAAGAGCCAAGGATTGCGAGCTACTCATGGGAGATGGAACGGATTACATTCGGCTAAACCTGCTGTGTTTATTAAATCACAGATTCTTTCCAGAAGGTATGATTTCAATTCCCAAAAAATAATGCAAATTACCAAGGTCCTTAACTGCAAACGCAGTGCCCAACTTTTTAATGATGTCAGTAATGGCTTGTGGATTATTCCCTGTAACAATAATATCATCCACGTAAACAAGAACATACACCAAGGTACCCTTTCTCTTGAGAATAAATAGAGACGGGTCTGTTTGAGAACCAATAAAACCGAGATGATATAACGTGGTAGAGAAACGTTCAAACCATGCTCGCGGTGCTTGTTTAAGGCCATATAATGACTTATGTAATAAACAAACATGACCAGGCCTTGATTCATCAACAAAACCTTGTGGTTGACGAAGATAGACAGTTTCTTTTAAATCACCATGAAGAAAGGCGTTTTGAACATCCAATTGTCTAAGTGGCCATTGGTTTGTAACCGCGAGAGACAAAAGTACCCGAATAGTGGTAGCCTTTACAACCAGGCTAAATGTTTCTTGATAATCGATACCTGGTTTTTGATTGTAGCCCTCTGCAACAAGACGTGCTTTGTACCTCGTAACCTGCCCATTGGCATCCTTTTTAATCCTGTAAACCCACTTTGAGTCAATAATATTAGTATTAGTAACCGGGGGCACAAGTGACCATGTTCCATTTTTAACAAGAGCGTTAAACTCTTCAGCCATGGCATCACGCCACTCGGGGAATTTGTTGGCGATGGTAAAAGAGGACGGTTCGAAAGGTTGGGAAGGACCAGCAGAAGTATGGTAGACAGATGGATCATAACGGGTTGAAGGTTTTGGATTTTGGCGAAGGTCGGATGGATGAGGGCGTGGTTGAGGAGGTTGTGGAGTGGATTGAGACATGGACGCGGAAGTAGAGGTGGAGGCGGGGTTGACTGTGGGGGTTGTTGTGGGTGTGGGGGTTGTAGTTGTTGGGTTTGGGTTGGTCGTGGGGGTTGTTGCAGCCATGGGGGTTGGGGTGGGTGGTGAAGATATGTCATGAAATTCAGGAGGGTCAGGGTAGGAGTAGTAGTAGGGAGAGGTTGGCTCGGTGGCAGGTTGGGTAAGTTTAGGTGTAAAGGGGAAATGGAGTTCATTGAAACGAACGTGACGTGCAATGTACACGAGCTCGGTATTAAGATCCAAACACCGATACCCATGATGTATTGGGCTATAGCCGAGAAAAACACATGAGGTGGATCGAAAATCCATTTTGTGTCGATTGTATGGTCGTAGGTAGGGAAAGCATTGACATCCAAAGACCTTTAGAAAAGAGTAATCAGGTGGTCGTTTGAAAACATGTTCAAAGGGTGATTTGTTGGAGTTAATTCGAGAGGGCAAACGATTTATTAAGAAAACAGCCGTCTCGAAAGCAAAACTCCAAAAACGCGGTGGAGTGTTGGAATGAGCCAAAAGGGCAAGGCCCGTTTCAACAACGTGGCGGTTTCTACGCTCAACAATGCCATTTTGTTCACTTGTGTGCGGGCACGAGCGTCGATGTATAATACCAAGTGAAGTGAAAAATGGTGTAAGGTTAGTGTTAAATTGTCGTTCCGCCATAAGCACAAATGATTTAAAGGTTAAGTAAACATCAGATTTTTGAGCCAAGGGGTAAAACCACATATATCGTGAATGATGATCAACGCATAACATAAAAAACCTGTGTCCATCAAAAGAACGTGATGGAGCAGGACCCCAAACATCACAATAAACCAAATCCAACATGTTATTACTATGGAATTTTGAAAGGTTCAAAGACAATTTGGAGGACTTCCCCATTTGACAAGAAGAACATAAGTCACGACATAAAAAGGATGAAACAGGTAACGAATTACTAGAAACAATAGAATTAAAAATACGGGTATGAGGATGTCCAAGACGATGGTGCCAAATTGTTGAGGATGCTTTGGTGGCTGTGAAAGAAACATATGGAAGAGACTTCAACTGAGGCAAGCGAAGATTGTAAAGGCCTTGATCACTTGGACCCGTGAGTAGGATGGTACGTGTAGACTCGTCCTTCACAACAAAAAAAGACGAGTGAAATTCAAAGAAAACATTATTGTCTAAACAAAATTGTTGTACAGATAGCAAGTTCTTTTTAAGTGCTGGTACATGAAGAACATTAGAGTTTAAACGTTTTGTTGGAGGAATAGATTTTTGATGAACCAATATGAAAGATGGGAAGAGGATTACCGTCGCCAACATGAAGTGAGTGATTACCATTATATGCTTCTGAGTGATCCAAGTTTGTTAAATCTGGAGTAGCATGACCATTTGCCCCGGTGTCAGGGTTCCATGTTGAACCGGAGGC
The DNA here is from genome assembly GCF_021521415.1 of Bidens hawaiensis. Lineage (NCBI taxonomy): Eukaryota > Viridiplantae > Streptophyta > Magnoliopsida > Asterales > Asteraceae > Bidens > Bidens hawaiensis. The sequence continues at coordinate 62,046 of NW_027495095.1, read as the reverse complement.
TGAGCCAATACTTGAGAGAGCCGCATAACTGCTGCATAATTTGGCTGTGACAAACCCTGTGTGGAGTTTGAACCGGATCTGTTTGGACACAGCGCTGGGATGTGGCCATAGACTGTGTTTTGCGTTGATGCCCACGCAAAAGATGGTTGGCGATTTTGGCCACCAGTTCCACGAGAATCATCTCGATTTCTGTTATTATTTCCGCGGTAGTTACCACGTGAACTGCCACGCCTATTTCCATGATAATTATTTGAGGAACGATTTGCAATAAAGGCCTGAGATTGGCCGGTCTGCTGTATTAGAGGGCTGAGTTGATACCCTAATTGGGCTGCCATATGTTGGACAGCAGCGAATTGTGAGTTTTGTGCAGTACCTGCTGGAGTAGGTGCAGGACCAGCGAGGGCAGCCGTGAACGCTTGAGGAGCAGTAGTTGTGTGACTAGTGACCATGTAGTCATAGTCACTTAGCAAACCATATAATTCATTGAACATCACAGGTGGGGAGCGAGCTATAAGAGTTTGTTTTAAACCTGTGTACTCTTGACGTAGACCTGCAACTACAAGCATGACTAAGTCTTTGTCTTTGAATGGTTCTCCAATGTTGGCTAGAGCGGTGGCGTACTCCTGTGCACGAGTAAGGTAAGCAGGGGGACTTTCATCACCTTTCATCTCAAGCTTCAACAGTTGGGTTTTTAGTGTGTATTCTCTGGAAGAGTTATGTGGTGCATATGCTCGTTCAAGAGAGAGCCAGAGATCCCGGGAGGTAAGGCCTTGAACATGTTGGAAGGATGCTTCAGAAATAGTGGAGATCAGAAGCATTCTCACATGAGCATCATTGGCAACCCAATTGGGGTAACTAGGGTTGTCCATAGATGCGGTGTCAGTGGGGGCAGCAGTACGTGATGGCGGGCAGGGAATTGTTCCGTCTATATAACCAAATAGATGGTTGGTGACTAAGAATGGATGAATCATATTTTTCCAGAATCCACAATTAGTGGGTGAGAGTTTGAAAGCAAACTTATGGGAATTATGGGCCGTCTTCTCAGTGGTTGTGAAAGCAGGGATCATAGCCATGATTTATTGCAAATAGGTTGTGGAGAATATTGACTGTAGGTTATTGTTGGTGATGGAGATTAGGTGTTGCAGGTTGGAGACTGCATGTATTGTTTGGAAGAGAAGAGAAAAAAAAATAAAATTGCCTGACGGCTGGTAGGGTTTAAGATTAGGTTGATTAACCTAGCTGTGATGCCATATTAACACAGAATAATGATTTGATATTATTGAATAAAACCAATTACAGGAAGACCTATATATAGGAATAGATATTACACTTAGATACCATTAGGAATAGAGAATATAAAATTACTAGCTAAATATATTGTCTAACATATAATAATTTCGAGGATGATAACTAGCCCATAATAAATTCAGTTTTATGTATGCCTGTAAACGATCCAAACGTTTAGTGAACCGTTCGACGGGAAGTTCGTTTATTTAATAAACGAACGGACTTCATTAGTTAAACAAATGAGCATGAACACTTGTCTCGTTCGTTCGTTTACATTCATTTATGTTTTAGTATATGTTTGTTTAAGTTTAAATTTTTAGGCTTGTTGCAACTTAGTCTAGTTTAATAAATGCCTGAAACAGTTTAGTATAGTTTTAATAAAGTTTTAGGCCTAACAGATCTATGTATATGTTTACTTTTTTTTGCGCAATTATGTTTTTTTTTTCATCCATGTTCATTTAATTTCATGGGCCATTCATATATGCTATTCACAAACAAACATAAACGAACACACTCATTTACTTAGTGAACGAACATTAACAAGAATACCTGTTCGTTTAATTGTTCGTGTTCGATCATTTGTTTGGTTATAGTTAAACGAACGAGCACCGGAGCACGGACAACATGGTAAGGGTTATATGACCAGATATGGTTTTATTGATTTCAGGGGGTTCTGAAACTTAAACATCAATCTATGGCTGAGGATACCCGACCAATTGACTCAACATGCGAGTGCATGGTATGCTTATGAATTGCGATCATATCGTTGGTTTTTTAGATTTATACAATTTGCTATCTTTTAACAACAAAAAATACTTGCATTTTTCATAATTCTTTTGTTGCTTATATAATATAGGTTTGCAAAAACTACACAAGGGCCTATCTTCATTGCCTTGTAACAAAAGATGCTACGGGCTCTCAACTTTTGTCTTATCATAACTTATACTACATGATGCAGGTAATTAACTTACAACGGCTTATATATATCTCTTGATTCAGAAATTAATTTTATTTTAAAATTTGCAGCTTAGCAGAAACCTTCATTCATCAATAATAGAAGGAACATTTCCAAAGTATGCTTTCCTTCTAACTTTTTATACAACTTTCCCTTCACAAGATAATTGCATAAAGACATTATTTTCCTGCTATTTTTATTGTGATAAATTGATGATATTGATTTTGGTTCACATGTTTTCATACGCAGGTTTGTATGCGACTTTTTGAAGAAAATGGTACGTTTATGCATGTTATAAGTTATATTTTTTTAGATATTATGTCTTCACGATTATCATACATAAAAGTGTTCGAAATTAATTTCAATGATTTATTTGTTTTCTTGTAGTTTCCTGAGGGTGATGTTCCTGAATGGGTCTGTAATGCAATGGAGGTTGCTGGTATTGACATCTCATCATGTTGTACACCATTAAATTCAAAGCTTAAGATGCATGCATCAAGCGGATAACTTATTCGTCGAGTCATACACGCAGCATAAATTTTGTAACCTATATATATGCTGCTATTCTTTATAGATACACATTTACACAGGCAAAATATGATTTTGCATGTTGATTAGGTCATATGTTTACTTGGAACTAGTTTTTACTAACTTCACTTCCTTACATTCTCTCATTTGGAATCTACTAACTATGTTAATTGTTTCAATAACATTTGTTATTTGGGTCTATGAATATCATACATTTCAATTTGGTTTTGAATTGTTTTATTTTAGATATTTGATGGCGTCTTCCGGTGCATGTTTGTAGCCTTCGCATTGAAGGCCTGATACATTCACGGAAAAACTTTATTTTATCTTTTATAAAACCAAATTTTATTACAAGCTTTGTATAAAACCATAATTGTGAGGACAGTTAAATTTTGGTATAACTCAGAGTTGAGTGGGAGCAATTCAAGAAATTAAGAGTATGTTGTATGAGAGTTTTAGATATGACATGGTATCTCATGTACCTATAGTTGAGATATGAAAATTCTTTTGAAGTGAGAAGTTTTCTTTCAAGAAACTTAATTTATGTTATGAAACTTTTCTTTCAATATTTATACAAAAAGTTGATATATATTTCAAGCTTTTAAGAATTTTAAAGTCTTAATTCTTTTTTGTAAAAATTTATATAATATATATTTTTTAGCATAGGTACAAGAGATATCAGCTCCATGCTAACTTCTTGCACGCAACTTAGGGTAATTCTTTGTAACATCGCGATTTCGCGTAGACGTTAATTGAAGTAATAATTTATAGATCGATGTAGCATGCAATGAAACTCATGAGGGGACAGATGTAGCATGCAATGAAACTCATGAGGGGACACTATGTAAGTGGATTTAATTACTTTAGGAACAAGGTGCTATATGTTGAACTTGGAGGGGTAAAGTGGAAAGTTGGTTTCAAATTCCATTTATTTAATCTAACCTTATGGTTTTAGGGTCAAGTGTACGTTCTTCAGCTCAAGGTATTATTCACGCCGCCAAATCTTTTTATTCATTCTTTATTCTATCAATCGTTTTTGTCTAATTCAACTACGCTCAATTGATATTTTGTGGTGTAAGGTCCCATTACCGGTGCCTCACATTTGGACGTTGGATTTACTCATCAACATAGTTTCATTTATCAGAGTTAATAAAAGCATATGCGGAATATAAAAACTTTCATAAAACATTACTTATCAAATCATAAACATGTCTTAAAACATTCTCCTTGTCTTTCAAAATCAAACATAACTCATAAAACATAGCAGATCTTCAGATGCCAGACTTTTATTCTTCTGCCATGTGTCCCGCTCACGCTAGCTGCCGCATCCTACTCACCTACGTGCATACTACTAGTTAATCATTCATCATACAATACATACACTTTCCTTCAATCATGCATCCGAAGATACATAATAATTATTTCACTAATTTACCTTCATTTCATATTGCATACGTACGTACATACTTTATTACTTTTATACTTTATATTTACTATCCATTCTATCTCAGATATTATTAGGGTCTGATCCCTTCATTTTCTATCTTAGACATTATTAGGGTCTGATCCCTCTTTCCTTTGTCTATCTCAGATATTATTAAGGTCTGATCCATTTATTGTCTATCTCAGATATTATTAGGGTCTGATCCCTTTTTACTTCTCTATCTCAAATATTATTAGGGTCTGATCCATTTCTTCTCTATCTCAGATATTATTAGGGTCTGATTCCTTACTTCTTCATCTTCGTACATACTGACTTTTCATACCCGTAACATACATATACTTTATTTAATTATTATTACATACTCATATGTTGTATATATATATATATATATCATACACATTCATTTTTTTTTCCTATTCATACCTCCCTTGTCAATACGTGCAATATCCGAAGATCGTTCACGTACCGACAAGCTTTCGTTCACATACATAACATAATATCTATCACATAAATCATACATGGCATACACTTGCCATTTAAGGTAAGTGTATTAACTATCACATCGAGTATGCACACAACCCCGAAAATATAACAAGGAATGGGGCTAGAAACTCACCTGGATCCTATTGTGCTCGCCGTTTATCGTAATTCCTTTCTTTAACTGAGCTCGGCTAACTGTTAAATATGTATTTGTTAATTAACCATCTAACTAATTAAGTTGGTATTTTAGTTTACCAAAGGGCTTCCTAAGTTGGGCTTGTTTGTTTTAGTTCATGACAATGGGTTAACTTATCCTATATTAGATATGGGCTTAACATTTATGGGTTTAGTTAATTCAGGCCCAACTGTCCACTATCTGGGCCCAACAGAGGACTGGGATGACCGAGAACTCCAAGGCAGAGAACCCGTGAGGTTTGACCGAGAACCTTGGTTCTTGACCGAGAACCCTCTTGGCCGAGAACTTGGTCACCGAGAACTCTTGGTGAATGTTTGACCGAGAACCATACGGTTGACCAAGAATTCTCCCATTTGGCTGAAATCTCAGGTCTGATGATCCCAGTTCATATTTTTCTTATCCACAAATCATTTTTTAGGCTCAATAACGATTAACTACTCGTAACCACACCTTTAATCACCTACAACTCAACCTCCTAAACCGTTTTAGCATAAAGCTTGAACCTTTAACCATAAAATGTCCATTTAAGCTAGATCTAGGGTCCACTTGACGAACCGTATATAACCTTGACTCCTTTTCGTCCATTTTAATCATCAAGTTGTCAACTTTATGTTCTATCAAGACCCGATCTAGTTTATGTTCAATTTTCAAGGCTAATCGTTCATAAAAATGTAACCTTTAATCGTAGAGAACATACCTTTTTGATGTTTCTAGGTTGCGGCTAGTTTGGTTATGAACGTGGACTTGTTATCTTGCTTGTATGATTGAAGATCCAACGTTGCTATGATCGATTTAAGGATTGGATGGTGGCCGGCGGCTATAGGAGATGTATTTGGTTTAAGTGTGTGTTTTAAGGTGTAGGCAAGAGTGTTGAATGGATGGAAATGGAAAGATTTAGGATTTAAGGGGTATTTATACTCCCTTAAGCCCATGGACCTAAGGTCCATCTTTCCTTTTTAGTCCATGATTATTTATTTTACTTAGCCTACTTACCTTTCCTTTAATGATTTATTATTTCCTTGCCAAATCAAGTAATCTCTGTTATTATAATATAGAACACTATTACTTGAAATTTTGGGGTGTTACAAGTCTTCCCTCCTTAAAGAGGTTTCGTTCCCGAAACCTAACTATTACACAAACAAATTCGGGTAAAACTTGTGCATCTCATCCTCAGCTTCCCAAGTGGCATCCGATCCCTTGCGGTGCTTCCATATCACTTTCACTAAGGGTATAACCTTATGACGAAGCTACTTCTCTTTGCGATCAACGATCTCTATTGGTTGCTCAATATAGTTCAATTGTTCATCAACCTCAATGTCCATCAATGGCACGTGCGACGTGTCATCAGCCAGACACTTTCCCAGATGAGAAACATGGAAGGTTGAGTGAATTCCTTCTAGCTCATCGGGGAAATCCAGCTTATAAGCTACTTCACCCAAGCGATCTAAAATTTTGAATGGTCCAATGAATCTCAGACTCAATTTCCCCCTCTTTCTAAAACGAATAATTCCTTTCCAAGACGAGACCTTGAGCATCACATTGTCGCCAACGTTAAACTCAATCGCTCGTCGCCGCTTGTCAGCATACGACTTCTGTCTGTCTTGAGCAGCTTTCATTCTGGCCTTAATCTGATCAAACTTTGAAGATGTCTCTTGAACCACTTCTAGACTTCCCATTTCTTTCTGGCCGATCTCTCCCCAACACACGGGAGTCCTACATCGTCTTCCATAAAGCATCTCAAATGATGGCATACCAATACTTGAATGGTAACTGTTGTTATAGGAGAACTCTGCCAGATGCAGGTGATCATCCCAACTTCCCCCAATGTCTAAAACACAAGCACGTAGCATATCCTCAAGGGTTTGGATTGTCCTCTCAGACTGCCCATCAGTTTGAGGATGATACGCCGTACTGATGTTTAATCTCGTTCCCATAGCTTCATGGAACTTCTTCCAAAACCTCGAAGTAAACCGAGTATCTCTATCAGACACGATCGATAACGGTACTCCATGCTTAGATACTACCTCTTTAATGAACAAACTTGCTAAAGTCTCTGACGAGATGGCCTCTCGTATAGGCAGAAAGTGAGCACTTTTGGTCAAACGGTCTACTATCACCCAAATGGTATCATGGTGTTTAGCTGTACGGGGTAGCTTAGTTATGAAATCCATGGTGATGTGTTCCCATTTCCATTCAGGTATCTCTAAAGGCTGCATCTTCCCATAAGGCTTTTGATGTTCGGCTTTGACTTGTAAACAAGTTAAGCACTTACTAACAAAATTCACCACGTCATTCTTCATTCCTGGCCACCAGTAGTCTCTTTTCAAATCTTGGTACATCTTTGTAGCTCCAGGATGAATCGAGTATCTTGACTTGTGAGCTTTATCTAAGATTCGACCTTTAAGATCTCCATAGCGTGGGATCCACATGCGGCCAAATCTAGTCTTAACACCATGAGTGTTTTCCATCAACTCATCTTGCTGGCCATAGACTCTCTCTTTCTTCACTAACCCCTCATCTACTAACACCTCTGACTGTACTTTGATGATTTCTTCAAAAAGGCTCGAATTCATAATCAACTGGTACGACTTCACTGTAGCAATGACTTCCTCATTATTACGACTTAGCGCATCAACGACCACATTAGCTTTACCAGGATAGTACTTAATATCGCAGTCGTAATCCTTTATCAACTCTAACCAACTTCTCTGCCTCATGTTCAGTTCCTTCTGCTCGAAGAAATACTTCAAACTCCTATGATCGGTGTAGATGGTACACTTAGTACCATACAAGTAGTGTCTCCAAATCTTAAGAGCATGTACTACTGCTGCTAGCTCTAAATCACGCGTCGGGTAAGTACTCTCATGGACTTTCAACTGTCTAGACACATAAGCTATTACTTTTCCTTGTTGCATCAACACGCAACCTAACCCACGATGCGAAGAATCGGTACAAACAACCAGGTCCTCATCACCATCGGGTAAAGCAAGGATTGGAGCTTGCGTGAGTCTCTTCTTTAACTCCTGAAAAACTTCTTCTTGAAACTTACCCCAACTGAATACTATCGACTTTCGGGTCATACCGGTCAACGGTGCGGCTATCTTGGAGAAACCTTCGATGAATCTCCTATAGTAGCCAGCTAACCCTAAGAAGCTTCGTATGTCAGTCAGATTCTGTGGAGTCTTCCAATTCGTTATCGCCTCAATCTTAGATGGGTCCACGGTAATCCCTTCAGGATTTATCACGTGACCTAGGAATTGCACTTCTCTTAACCAGAATGCGCATTTCGAAAACTTAGCATACAATTTCTCTTTCTTCAGAGTCTCCAAAACTTCCCTCAGATGTTCTGCATGATCAGACTCGCTTCTAGAATAAATCAATATGTCATCAATAAAGACGATTACCGATTTATCCAACATAGGCCGACACACCCTATTCATCATATCCATAAATGCCGCAGGAGCATTTGTTAGACCGAATGACATCACGAGGAACTCGTAGTGTCTATACCGCGTCCGAAACGCTGTTTTTGGGATGTCTGCCTCTTTCACTTTTAATTGATGATAGCCTGATCTGAGATCTATTCGTGAGAACCAACTTGAACCTTGAAGTTGGTCGAACAGATCATCAATCCTTGGAAAAGGATACCTATTCTTCACCGTAAGCTTATTCAACTCGCAGTAGTCTATGCACATTCTCATGCTTCCATCTTTCTTCTTCACGAATAACACTGGTGCGCCCCACGGGGAAACACTTGGTCTAATGAAACCCTTGTCGAGGAGTTCTTGCAGTTGGGACATAAATTCTTTCATCTCGGACGGTGCTAGACGCTAAGGTGCTTTCGCGATGATTTGGGCTCCTGGTACTAAATCTATCTGAAATTCTATCTCTCGCTCCGGCGGCAACCCCGGAAGATTGTCAAGGAATACTTCTGGGTAATCGCGCACTATAGGAACATCTTTCATTTCTTTTGTCTCAGTCGTAGCGTTGACAACATACGCCAGGTAGGCACCGCACCCTTGCCTTAACAAACCCTCGGCTTTTATCATCGAAATGACGTTAAGCCCAGAACTTTCCTTATCGCCATAAACCGTCACCGGACTACCATCCAAGGACTTTACCTTATTATCATACCCTTACATACTATCTGAGCTTCATACTCAGATAACCAATCCATTCCCAAAACTACATCGAACCCTCCTAAGGTCATAATGATGGTCGGTTAATATGTATATGTTTTAGTTCGTTTATTGTTTAGCTTTAACTGTTATTCTAGAACTATCGATACTTCATACGTGTATTATTGGATATCAGGTCACGGGTGTTAAAGTGCTCTATTTGGACCTGTTGTGACACAGAATGAAGACCCGGGATGTCCAGCACGAATAACGAGACAAGATATGAAGTTTGCTGATGACATGTCCCATTGCGATACGCGATGGGCTTGGCTGAAGACCCATAGCATATCGCTATGGGTTTAAAATGATCGTTGACTTTTCTGGTCCATCGCGATACGCGATGGACCATTGAAGACCCCATCGCGTATCGCGATGGGGTGTGCAAACGGGAAATTTAGGTTATAAACATATTGTTCATTCGGAAGAACCCTAACTCGGTTTTGACGACCAATAGGCGATTCCAGCAGTCCAAGAAGGCGATTTTCACTATCCTAGCTCGTGCCAAGACCCTACATATGATTCCTATCATCCATATCGAAGATTCAATGATGTCAAGGCTCGACTAATCTCCTAGAATCGAACCCGGGATGTATAGTTAGTAACCTTTTACAGTTTTTCTCATGTGATTTGGAGTACTTGTGTATTGTTATTGATGATTGATATATGATTATTGATGTTTGGTATGTTTGTGTGTTCGGTCGGTTTAGGTTTACGTTGGTCTGAACGATCTGTTACCAGTTGCTAGATAATTAGTCATATAATTGTTTGGTTAGATTGAATACGATAAAACATACAATTTCCCTTAACTGAGTCACACTGGCAAGGACTGTTTGATAATCAGTGCCGTGTGTAAAGTAATTGTTGATGTCTAAGGTTTTGTCTTATTGATCAGTTTTCAGTTAATCGTTAATAATTATTCTGTTAGGTTACATGAGATACTGTAGGTTGCTTACTTGAATTCCCCGGTGTGATTTGCTTTGTTAACTGCTTACAACTCGTTTATTTATTCGTTTCTTAGTTCTCTACATTTACTAAAATTGCTTGTGTGTTCAGCACTAAAAAATCAGTCACTTCATAATTAAAAATCTGTTACACGAATACATTGACCACATACTCTTTGTGATACGATACCCTACTTGCTCTAACTATTTAGAATAATTAGGTTTTTGATTGACTCAAACGACGGTCATCAAAATGGCGCCGTTGCCGGGGAGTTAGTGCGCTTAATGTTTTTCGTGTTATTTGATTTCTTTGTTTATTTTAGTTTAGTCAGTAATTTTTAATTTTATAGTTGGTTTTTTATTTTTTATTTTATTTTTCTGTATTTTAGCGGGTTGTGTTAGTTATGCAGATTACAGGTTTATGCACACCCGTCATTCGGGCCGACAGTCTCCATTAATTTACGAGCCCGAAATCGAGAGGTTAGCTCGGCAGAACCGAGTATAGAACAAAAATTCCGATATGGAAGACCATAACCAGAACCAGAACGAAAACCAGAACCAGAACGAAACCAGAACCAAGACCCACTCCCACAAACTAACGCGTTTCACCCAGACAACATACCTGACCCACCAAACTTCAATAACCAAAATGACCAAAATCACTCAGATCGTGCTTTTAGAACCCGAAATCAAAACCCAAGACGAAACCTAAACCTCAACTTTGACCGAGCCGGACCATCCGCTCCAAATAATAATCCCAACCGCCGAGTTCGGATAAATATCGATGATGTTCAACCGAGTGTTCTGACAGAAGAGGAAGATGAAGGGGAAAGTAATAATGGAAACGAAGGTTTGGAGATCGATAATGAGGTAGACAGATGGGTTGGAGATAATCGGGCAGTTGAGCCCAAGAACGAAGGTTTTGAGCAGGAAGATGTGGGTTATGGTAATCGGGATGAAGAGGTAGAAGAACCGGTTAATCGAAGACGGGCTGAACCAGTTAATAGAAACGGAAGGGGTTGAGATAGGGTCAATCGGGCGGAACGGCCCGAAAGAGTTCGTGGTATTCCGGTTAACCGGGGTGGTATTGGAAACCCTGGGGGGCTTAGGAGGAATTATATGGCTCCGGTTCACGGTGTTAACAGTCGGTTCAGACCGGCTATCTCGGACGAAGCATCCCCGTTGGTCCCACAGGAACGAGTGCAGGGACAGCAAACTTTCAAGTCCACGGGTTGGCTTCTGAAGACCCGTATTTGCACTTGACCGATTTTTCGGCTATTTGCGGGTCTATTGGTGATGGTACGTTCGATCAGGATGAAGTCCGGTTGCGATTATTCCAGTTTTCCCTAAAAGACAAAGCAAAACTCTGGTTTAATTCGCTACCGATGCACAGTATCAGAAATTGGGCCGAGATGCAACAAGTTTTTCTAAACGAATTTTATTCACAGTCGAAGACTACCGAGGCCCGTTCAGACATTCGCCACTTTTCACAGTTATCTGGTGAGTTATTTCATGAAGCCTTTACCAGGTATAAAGACATGATCAGGAAATGCCACATCACCAAATCGAACTGTGGGAACTGGTAAAGTGCTTTGTTGATGGGTTGACATACGAGGACCGAAAGCATCTTAAGGCCTCGTGTAATGGTCTGTTGCTAAATCAGCCTGAGGAAGATGATTGGGATTTTCTAGACTTTATGTGTGAAGATTTGAAATCTGAAGCAGCAGCTGAAAGACGAAGACGGGGTAATTCATCAAGGTCAGTTAAGTCAGTTGCGAGTGAGTCTGAAAGAATTACTGAGTTGGAACGTGAACTGGCTGAGTTGAAAAAGGGTAAGAAGAAAGAGGTCGGGAAAGTTGGTGTTAAATTCCCGGTTTGTGAAGATTGTGGTGAAATCGGGCATAAGGCAGAAAATTGTCTTGAGTATTATGATGATGTGGAGGATGACACGGAGGAAGTTAATTATACTTACGGAGATTCCAAAGGCCAAGGGTTTAATTCGAACACATATCACTCGGACCTGAGGAATCACCCGAACTTTCGTTACGGGAATGCATCCTCGCAGTTGAACCCGAACTTTCAGGGATCGAGCCAGAACAGATCGCAGGGTAATTACCGCCAGAGCGGTTATCAGCAGGGTTCGATTAATCAGAATCGGGGGTATAACGAGACGGTAACCGGGGCGGAAATTCTTCGGGTAATCAGGATCATCAGAAAGGGTCCTCGGGAAATTCTGATGAGTCGGTGCACTCAAAATTGGATGCGTTGTTGAAAGTCATGACTGATCATAAAACTGAGACGAAACAACAGTCTGAGTTACGGGATAAGTCGTCAGAGGCAATGATGAAGCAGATCGGTCAGCTCGCTTCAGATGTGGAAAAGTTACAGAAGAACACGAGCCAACTCCCGAGCGACACCACAATTAACCCGAACCACTACAGCTCGAGTTCGAAGAAGCACGTCAACCAGGTAAGTATTTTACGTAGTGGTAAGAAATATGATAATAAGGTTGGGGTCCACCACCATTGGTTGATGGGGTGGTGGAAGAGATTGATGAAAATCTCTTCAGTGATGACGAGCCGGAACCAATTAAACTAAATGAATCTAACAAAAGTGAAACTAAAACTAACAAATTGGTTCCGAAGGATGACATCAACAACTTTAAGGATAAAGAAAAGGTGAAAACCGTTCCATATCCCGATGCTTTGTTGGCGTCATCAAAGGCGAAGATGGCATCAAAACGAGGCCCACAACAAGAAGAAATGTGGGAAACGTTTAAACAAGTAAAAATTAATATCCCTCTTTTAGATGTCATAAAACAAATTCCCGCCTATGCTAAGTACTTGAAAGAGTTGTGCACACAGAAAAGAAGTCATAAGATTCCTAAACAAATTGATTTTACTGATAACGTGAGTGCAATTCTTTCGGGTTCGCTCCCACCGAAGCTACAAGATCCGGGAACGCCCATTATACCCATTCAAGTGGGTGATTTTAAAATGACTCGGGCACTTCTAGATCTTGGAGCTAGCATCAGTATTCTCCCGGGAAGTCTATACGATCAGTATGACTTTGGCCCGCTTCGCGCGGCTGCCACCACGGTTGTTTTGGCTGACCAGACACCGAAACTTCCCCGAGGAATACTGACTGATGTTATTGTTAAGGTGGAAGACTTTTATTTTCCAGTTGACTTTTTGGTCCTCGATTATGTTTTGGGTGAATGGACCAAACAGCCTACGGTTATCCTCGGTAGACCATTTTTGGCTACCGCAAATGCCAACATTAATTGCAGAAATGGTACTATTGACATGGCATTTGGTAACCGTAAGCTGAGGATTAATGCTTTCACATGTGGAGATAATTCTCCGGTTGATGACGAGTGCTTCATGGCCGATGTCATTGACGAGTGCATTCCGCTATACGACTCTGTCGTCAGCTTGGATGGCACAACAGAGACGTGTTTTTTGTTTGACAGGTTACAGGTGGAGATAGAAAAGTTGCTGGAAGAGGAGGAGAAACAAATGGAGATCGCAGCTGTGCGAGGAGACCGTGCACCATGGTCAGTTCAGGTGGAACCACTTCCTGAGAAGATCGATACCGGGTTGAAACCGTCAATGCTGGAAGCACCGAAAATCGAGCTAAAAGAGCTCCCAAAGCATTTAAAATATGCTTTTCTTGGTAAGAATAATACATTGCCTGTTATTATAGCTTCTAACTTATCTGTTGAACAGGAAAATGCTTTGATGGCGGTGCTGGTTGAGCATAAGGAAGCAATCGGGTGGACGATAGCGGATTTGAAGGGAATCAGTCCCTCAATTGTGATGCACAAAATTTTAACAGATCCGGCTGTAAAACCCGCACACGATGCTTAGCGGAGGTTGAACCCAAACATGAGGGAAGTGGTGAAGAAAGAAGTGCTGAAATGGTTGGATGCTGGGATTATCTTCGCCATATCAGACAGCACGTGGGTGAGCCCGACTCAGACAGTACCGAAAAAGGCGGGTATCCAAGTCGTCAATGACGAATCAGGTAACGAGGTCGCCACCCGGCCGGTAACCGGGTGGCGCATTTGTATTGATTATCGAAAACTGAACACGACAACATCGAAAGATCACTTTTCGCTTCCGTTTATCGATCAAATTGTTGAAAATCTATCTGGTCAAAAATTATATAGTTTTTTAGATGGGTATTCCGGGTATAACCAGATAGCTATTCATCCTGAGGATCAAGAGAAGATCACGTTTACGTGCCCGTATGGTACATTCGCATTTAGGCAAATGCCATTCGGGTTATGTAACGCCCCCGCCACCTTTCAGAGGTGCATGATGAGTATTTTTTCAGATATGGTGGGGAAGTCTTTGGAAATTTTTCATGGATGAATTTTCGATTTTCGGCACATCTTTCGAGTCATGTTTAAACCAACTCGAAAGAGTTTTGAAAAGATGTGTCGAAACGAACTTGTTTCTTAGTTGGGAAAAGAGCCATTTTATGGTCCAAGAGGGAATTGTATTGGGCCATGTTGTTTCGAGTCGTGGGATCGAGGTGGACCGGGCTAAGGTCCAAGTCATTTCTACTCTACCTCATGCCACCAATGTCAAAGGCATTAGATCATTTCTGGGGCATGCCGAGTTTTATAGACGGTTTATTAAAAGTTTTAGTGACATTACCAAACCCTTATGTAATTTAATGCTTAAGGATGCCTCGTTTGACTTTAATGATGAATGTGCTAAGGCCTTTGACATTCTAAAATTGAAATTAGTTGAAGCCCCGATCTTGCAGTCACCGATTGGAGTTTACCTTTTGAAATAATGTGTGATGCAAGTGATTATGTAGTTGGGGCTGTTTTGGGTCAACGGGTTGACAAGAAACCCGTTGCTATATACTATGCAAGTAAAACCCTCTCGGATGCTCAATTGAATTATACCACAACCGAGAAGGAGTTACTAGCAGTAGTATATGCTCTAGATAAATTCCGGTATTATATTTGGGGTAGTAAAGTTATTATATATTCTGACCATTCTGCTGTCTGGTACCTCATGGACAAAAAGGATGCAAAACCAAGGCTTATCAGATGGGTTTTGCTGTTGCAGGAATTTGATCTAGAGATTCGGGACAAGAAAGGGAGTCAAAATATTGTTGCAGATCACTTGTCTCGAATTATGGTGGAAAATGGGGACACGAATGGGCCCATTAACGAATCTTTCCCGGATGAGCATATTCTGGCAGTTTCAAAAAATCTCTGGTTTGCTCATATTGTTAGTTTTAAAGTTTCAGGTGACTTACCAGAGCATTGGCCAAGAAGAAAGAAGAAACAGTTGATTCACAGGCCAAACAGTATATTTGGGATGACCCGGACCTGTTCAAGATTGGTGCTGATCAGACGATGCATACCCGACGAGGATGTCAGATCGGTGTTGGAACACGCACATTCGTCTGCGTGTGGTGGTCACTTCAGTTGCCAGAAAACCGCTCGAAAAGTTTTAACGAGTGGTTTCTTTTGGCCATCCTTGTTTAAGGATGCTCACGAGTTTGCGACACACTGTCTAAAGTGTCAACAACTCGGGAGCATTTCTAAGAGGGACGAGATGCCCTTGAACGCGATCCTTGTTGTTGATAATTTTGATGTTTGGGGGATCGATTTCATGAGCCCGTTTCCTAATTCGCATGGTAATCTGTATATCCTAGTGGTCATTGATTATGTGTCTAAATGGGTCGAGGCAATAGCCACTAGGACAAATGATCATACATTCATTTGCAATTTCGTTAAAAGTGTAATTGTATAATTGTTTGTGATGGTTGGTTAATATGTATATGTTTTAGTTCATTTATTGTTTAGCTTTAACTGTTTATTCTATAACTATCGATACTTCATACGTGTATTTCAGGTCACGGGTGTTAAAGTGCTATATTTGGACCTGTTGTGACACGGAATGAAGACCCGGGATGTCCAGCACGCATAACGAGACAAGATATGAAGTTTGCTGATGACACGTCCCATCGCGATACGCGATGGGCTTGGCTGAAGACCCATAGCGTATCGCTATGGGTTTAAAATGATCGTTGACTTTTTTGGTCCATCGCGATATGCGATGGACCATTGAAGACCCCATCGCGGTGTGCAGACGAGAAATTTAGGTTATAAACATATTGTTCATTCACCCTAACTCGGTTTTGACGACCAATAGGCGATTCCAGCAGTCCAAGAAGGCAATTTTCACTATCCTAGATCGTGCCAAGACCCTACATATGATTCCTATCATCCATATCGAAGATTCAATGATGTCAAGGCTCGGCTAATCTCCTAGAATCGCACCCGAGATGTATAGTTTTTAACCTTTTACAATTTTTCTCATGTGATTTGGAATACATGTGTATTTTTATTGATGATTGATATATGATTATTGATGTTTGGTATGTCTGTGTGTTCGGTCGGTTTAGATTTACGTTGGTCTGAACGATCTGTTACCAGTTGCTAGATAATTAGTCATATAACTGTTCGGTTAGATTGAATACGATAAAAAATACAATTGCCCTTAACTGAGTCACACTGGCAAGGACTGTTTGATAACCAGTGCCGTGTGTAAAGTAATTGTTAATGTCTAAGGTTTTGTCTGATTGATCAGTTTTCAGTTAATCGTTAATAATTAATCTGTTAGGTTGCATGAGATACTGTTGGTTGCTTACTTGAATTCCCGGGTGTGATTTGCTTTGTTAACTGCTTACAACTCGTTTATTTGTTCGTTGCTTAGTTCTCTACATTTACTAAAATTGCTTGTGTGATCAGCACTAAAAAATCAGTCATTTCATAATTAGAAATCTGTTACACAAATACATTGACCACATACTCTTTGTGATACGATACCCTACTTGCTCTAACTATTTAGAATAATTAGGTTTTTTATTGACTCAAACGACGGTCATCACATAACATACAAAGTAACAGGGAACTCATGTCCCTCTAACTCTATCTTACAGTCCTTAACCATTTTCATTATTTCAACCGAAGTGTCGCTAGCGGTTTCTACTATAAAAGTTTCAGACACTCGGCAACATTTCATTTTAGCTAATTTACTAAATGGTGTAGTTACGAAACTTTTGTTCGCACCCGAATCAAACAATACTGAAGCGGAAATACCGTTTACTAGAAACGTACTGATGACCGTCGTTTTAGCCATTCAAAAACCCAATTAATTTAAATAGTTAGAGTAAGTAAGGTATCGTATCCACGAGGAGCATGTGGTCAATATTACAAATTTGTTTGATTATTTTAATATTAAATTATAACTAAAGTGGACAAACGTTGTCAAGCAAAATTAGAAAATTGATTTTAAAAACAATTTAAAGAAAATACAACCTCCTCCAGGTTTCAGGTTCTAGGTTTCGCACGTAACTCGTTTCATTAATTGGACACCACGTGGACATGGAGTTGGAAAGTCGGTTATTTAGGTGCTAATCAAAAATAGATATTTGTCATCAGATCTTTTATAATTCAATTACCCTATTTCTTAGTGTGAATCGACCTACTCTATGTCACCCAACAAGCTACTAGGTTTTGTCATCAACCGAACAAGTTGCAAAGCAAGGATTACTAACACATGCAAATAGTATAAATAAACCAACACATCAATACGTTCATACAACGTTGTCAATGTCAAGAACAAATCCAAACATGAATAAAATTGAGAAAAGTGTTAAACCCAAACGAACCATTCATTCGGAGAAAGTTACAACGAGATTAGCCTTGCCTCATCATGATTATGTCGTCTTGATTTGTGTGACACGCAGCCCTAGGCCGCCTTCTCTCTTCCATCAAAAGCCCCTGCCGTCTGACAACACAAATTGCATCCACCCCAAAACTGCCCTCGAACCTCCTTTGTTCCAATGTTGGTGGACTGTCTCTATTTTTTCCATGTTCGGCCGTTTTGCAATCCAAGGAGAAAGTCCAGGCCTGTTTGCTATTATTTGTAATCACCAATATTAATTAATTGAGCCCATTTTTCTTTCTCTTAATTTCCGTTCAAACTCACAACCAATGGTGTGTAGTAGTTGGAAGCTTGTAAATTATTGTTTGCTCCTGTGTAACATTAATTCAAACAAGTCACAATAATATTTTCAAATCATATGTAATCGTATAATTCGTATTAGTGTGTGACTTGTTTGAGAATTCAAATTATTAAACTTATTTATATATATATAAAATGATAATAACAACCCATGGTAATTTTAAGTTTGACAAAATTACTAACCGTATTTATTAAATTACATCGTTTCAACTAATTTTCGTCTTAAACCCATAAAATATAAAAACCACTAATACATAGATCGTTTAACTTATAATTATGAATAAAAACATTCATTTATATATATTTGATACCTGTAAAACAACCACTCATCACATCTCCACACTTATCATTTGCTTGCCCTCAAGCAAACTCTCATCCAACGCATACACCTCATCGATGGTTCATCAATTACCATTATTAATACTAGTAAGGTATAAGGTCATACCCAATTCCCAAGAACTGACACTGTCATGATTGATAACCCATCAAATAATTTAATGATACATTTTAAAACTATGGACCGTCCAAACGAGTGTACTTTGTTTCCGGTTAAGGCACACATGATCACGCCCCTCATAATATAAAATCTCTCCTCTCGGTTTAATATCTGGACCAGCAAAAAATGTGCTAGTATCTCTTTGCCCTCTATACCAAGTATGAACACAATGTAATAAGCTCGGAAGCAAGTCATATCTCCACCCATTACCCACCGGTTGCATAGAGAATAGAACTAAGGGTTTTGTTGTGGCTTTGGTTAGGGCGTGGAAGCAGATTTATTTAGTAGCTTATGGTGGATGAAACCCAATTTATTCAACAAACAAACAACTCACTCACTATTATTTACAAACACTACTAACTCAAACATCGACTCTTTTTGAGCTTTTCTTTGATTTTACAACATTTTTCTAATTTCTTTCTCTCTTTTTTAAACAAATACTAACATCAATGTATACAAACAACTGATCCGAGACATAAGTACATTGTGTATTATGCTCGACAAACAACTTATATACAACTCTTGACATACCGAATTTCATCCACAGGGTTAAGAATAATAAAGGCCAAGGCAAACACGGCTTGTAATGTGGGTTAAATAAACGAAAGGGAAAAGGCACATACTTGGCTCCTAGGGGATAATGTAGGGTTGGGAGTATTTATTTATTTTTTCTTCATGTAAAGGCCATTATATGTGGGTTTCTACAGTCCTATTTTTCCATACAGGTGGTGGTATTAAGATCTCAAAATGCATGAGACAACCAAGTTCTAGATATCATGGACATACTGGTTACTCTCTATAATGGCACTCGTATGACATGTGTATATACTATGTATTATATGTGTATTATATATATGTGGTCAACTCACACACGTACCGGAGGAATAAGGTTGCTGATATAAACATGTATACATGTCCCCATGACTCGTTATCCCCATCTAAACGGTCCATTTTATTTTTCTTTTTGAAAAATATTTGCATGGGAAGACTTTCGAGAAGCTTAAAAACTTACCATGACCAAAGACCTCTACTTGGCATTAATAATAGCAATTAATTATTTACAAATCCGGCTTTTGAGAAAAATCAAGGCACTCTAAGGCAAAAATTTTAATTTTACCCCATCTCCACACTTGAGGTTGACATTTTCCTCAATGTTTAAAATTTAGCAATAAAAAATATATTATTGAGGACGGGATTAAAATTGACTGATTAAAAATTTTAAAACCGGGCTTAAAGTGATGGTCCTAACACTTTATACAATATACAATTACACTTTTAATAGTAAAACTAATAAAAAAAAAGAATTATGAAAACGAAATCACCTGATAAGAAAAATAAGCCACTCAAATATACTCGTGCTTGCGCTCAACGAACCCGACTCCTCAATTCACTCAACAGAAACTGCAAACTCTCACACGTGTAGAAGCACGCTTCTCACAACTGTTAGGATATGTCTTTTAAACCATTTGCAAAACCGTTAATTTTAATTACCATGCCAAATTAAATAAATTTCATAATTAAATTTGTTAAACTAGTAAAATTGTTAAAAGACCTAACTCACTTTCGTAGGAATCAAGATTGCATTTAGCGTATGCAACAAGCCCTTTAAACCCCCGGTAGCCCGGGTGGACGAGTGAGGTCTCGTGAGGGTTTATAGTGAACTACACCCACAAAGTTCAAATACAACAAAACATACACATACCTGAATACAAGGCCGAGTTGCCTCCCGGTTAGCGCTAAATTTTTATTAAGGTCTTCAGCCAGACCATACCTTATGTGCCGTTCATGGTGGTCTTGTAAGGTGCTTGCCTCCTTCCGCTCCTAAACTTGTTCCATTCTCATCATTAGTTTCCCATACCAGATCATAAAATTTGCAAGTTTCTCTGTAATAGTCATACTCTAACGATTTCTTGACCTTTTTTCTTCTTCTCCTTCTTGACTTCTTCTTCACTTTTTCTTCATTTAACCTGTCAATCATAAAATATACTTTCTTTTCTGTTTGATTCTCCTTTTCAGAAGATCCACACTTGTCAGTTTTATGACCAGATAAATTAGAAAACAACTTTAAACTCATTTTATTTTCCCCGAACCTCATTCTAACTGTTCCCTCAGCACAGTTAATAATAGCCTTTGTTGTTGCTAAGAACGGTCTACCCATAATAACAGTCAGTTGTGTATTCTTTACACAATCAAGAACGAGGAAATCCACCGGATAATAGAATGCACCAACTTTTACAATCACATCCTTTACAATCCCCCTAGGACACTTAGGAGTTTGATCTGCCAACACCACTGTTGTTTTAACCTTTTGTAGTGGCCCAAAATCATATTGATCATACAAACTCCCCGGTAAAATACTTACACAAGCTCCAAGATCCAATAAAGCCATATCTAATTTAAAATCACCTATTTGTATTGAAATAATAGGTGTTCCTGGATCTTGAAGTTTCGGGGGAAGGGTACCCATCAAAATGGTGTTCACACTAGCAGTTAAATCAAATTGTTTAGGAAACTTGTGACGCCGCTTGTGGGTACTTAACTCTTCTAAACACTCAACATGATCAGGACTCGCTTTAATTTGTTCAAGCAACGGTTTATTTATTTTCACTTTTTCAAAATTTCCCCATTTTTCACTCTTAGGTTGTTCTCGTTTACTTAAATTTTTTGGTGAAAGTAAAGCCATTGGAAATGGAACTTTCACATTCAAATTACTAATTTGAGAAAACATGTTCTTTGAATCACTTGCAGACTTTGTAAAACTTTTAACTTCCTGATCATGTTCACTATCACCCTTAGACTCGGTTATATCATTCACTCCACCCTCAACACATTGTGGTGAATGAGTTCCAACAATAGAAATTTCAGAAAGAGGATGAGTACTTACCTCATTTATGTGGACACTCGTTGTGTTAGACGATTTGTGAGCTGGACATATCTGAGTATCGCTACAAAGCTTACCTTGATCTCTTATAATGACTACCACTTCTTCAGTTAATTGTCCAACCTGCTGTGACAATGCCTTGATTTTCTTTTCTCTAATCTCGTTGCCTTTTTGAATATCCATCATTAACTCAATAATTTTATCAAATTTTTCATTGATGGAGTTATCATCCGACCCATGCTGACCCGTTTGCCTATTCCCCTGATAATGCAAGTTGCTTTGATAGTTACTTTGACTTCCTTCATAGCAATTCTGAATTGGTGTCTCAAAAGATCTTGCATTCTGATGTGGTAGCTCGAACAATGAGGCGTTCTTTGGTACTATAGGCGGAAAATGACTAGCAACTCCTCTAACTGGGGCCCTGTGATTCGCCCTAGGCACTCCATCCATATACTCATCCTGACCCTGATGTCCTCCATAATCGTTCTGTTGATCACCATTATACATTTGCCGACCGAACTTGAACCGATTCTGACCTCTTTGATTAAATTGTGGCACCGTAGGCACAAACTCAGCAAACTCATCATATTCATATTGGTTTTGTGTTTGAGGATGTGGTAGGTCAAAGTTTGAGAATTCTTGTGTGAATGGTAGGTCTGGCGGGCCACCCGGTGAACTTTGATTACTATAATAACTCATAATCGAACTATACGTATGCTGTCGACTCTATAATAAAATCCTGCACAAGCAATACCAAGCGTAATACCGAACTTAAACAAAAAGAAATAAAAAGAAAAATATTTTTGGACAATAAGCCGATTACAACTAATAGATAGCGATAAGCGGGTATCGAACACAGGGAGATTTGTGGAAAATGCGTTACTGAGTAGCTATAAAATTAATCTAAATTAATCTAAGTGCAAAATGTAAATTCAATGATTTGGTTGTTTGGTTTTGATTAATAAAAATTGTTAAAGCAATAAATGAGTTTTAACAATATAAGAAACAATGCTCTCTCCCGATTTCAGGTTTCCAAAGTTGATAAAGTTAATGTTTACTTGTGAGATGAACTACACAATTATAGTTCGTGAAAATACGTTTGGATGTGATAAGAGAGGACTAAGTACTTGGATTACCAAACGCAAGGTTGTCACTCAAAAATCAGTTTAGTATTGTTAACCCTAATTCTCTTCTACTAAATCTCGATTGCCTATGGCACCAAGAACGGATAGTCAAGAACACGAATTATAACATACTAACAATTACAAAACAAACACACAATCACCAAAGCACAATAATCATATGATCACAATACTATCTCACCAATAACATAAATGATTAACAAATATCCAATTAGAAAACCTTACAATTTGGGAGAGAACAATAAAGAGTACTAGCCACACATAGTTTGATTTATCATCACTTCAATTAGGTTAATCATGCGAATCACAAACCCAAACGAATGATTACAATCACCAAAATCTTGTTCTTGCTCTCACAAATTCGCCCCTAGGGTGTTTTTGGGATCAAAGATAATGAAAAGCCAGCCAAAATACGAGTAATAAACAAAAAGAATTCGGCAATTACGATCTGGACCGTGGCCCACGGTGGAACCATAGGTCACGGTGGACTTCTTGTTTCTTCAGGACCGTGGCCCACGGTGGAAACGTGGGTCATGGTGATCTCAACGGCCACCATACCAGCCACGGTACGGTGGCTTCTGTTCGATTTGCACATTTGGACCGTGGCTCACGGTCTGGACCGTGGGCCACGGTGGACTTCCACGCGCCTTCTCGTTTTCACTTCTTTTGACCACTCGCGCGTCTTCGGCTCATGCGGTTGCCTCGGTATACTCCATAATAGCCCCGGAACCTCCTTTGAGTCTACAATTCACCAATAATACCGTAGTTATCTAATTCCACAAAATAAACAAATTCAAATCATGATTAATACGGCTTTAATTCAATTAAGGGTTGTCCCATGGACCACCCGTCACGTACCTGTGACGACATCTGGAATCTGCTTAGCTTGTTCTTGAGTCAGCATGTAGGCTCTAGTCTTTCGCCTTGTTGGTTCAGCATCCTTCTTTCCACTTCCTCCGGTACCACCATCAGTGCATTAATTAGCAAAATGTCCCGGCTTACCGCACCTGTAACATGCGGGTTTTGCAGTACAATCGGGAGCATAATGCCCCACCTTTCCACACTTATAACAGGCATTCGATCCCAGCCTGCATTCCCCACCATGAGCCTTACCACACTTATAAAAAACATCCGATCCTTTACCCCACTTACACTCACCCCCATGCATCTTTCCACACGTCTTGCACGATCTCTTCTCCCACACTTTCTGCTTCTTATCCTTGGAGTTCCACAACTGAGTACCGGGTTATTTAACAGGAGCAACCCACTTCTTATCCTTCTTTTCTTCTTCCACCACAACATCATCCGCAGCCAGGTCTGCATAAAACATCTTTGCGAGTTCGACAACATAGTCAAAGGTAGCAGGTTTACTCGTCCTGACTAGCGTGCGGACTCTCTGTGGCAACCCTCTCACATAGCACTTGATCCTTTTAGCCTTAGAGTTAACCAAATCGGGTACCAACCTAGACATTCGGTTGAACTCGGTGGTATACTCACGATGTGTCATCGTTCCAGCTTTCAGGTTCAGGAACTTCATCTCCGCCCTTACAACTTCAGCGTCAGCACATAATCTCTTCATCACTAACTCTTTCAGATCCTCCCACTTTAGAGCTTTAATCTCATCTCGGGTCTTCCTCTGCTCCACACTCTCCCACCAATACATAGCTTCATCCCTGAATGATTGGGTGGCATAACCGACGGCTTGGTCGGGATGGCATTCGCTGATTCGGATAATTTTATCCATGGCGGTTATCCATTGAAGGGTAGCGATTGCGTCTCCCAAACCAGTCAGTTTCGGCGGGTCACAACCCTTGAAGGACTTATAGTTTCACCCACCTCGGCCACTCTTTCTATCATCAACCTTCACAGACATTACCACACTCGAAGCCTCTCTCTCCCCCTCATCATCTTTCCTACCATCTCCTCCTTCCCTTTCAGCGGTTCTTTCACGGCCTCCAGCAGACCCTTCAGCATTCATGTTTTTCACATTAGCTGCTACCGCTTGAGAAATGGCCGTTTGAATTGCGGGGTCCAGTTAAACTCCCTCGTTGTTACTCGGATTTCCACCGGGTGCACTTCCTTCTCCCTTAGCGTTAGTAGCTGCTCCTACTGACGATTCTCGGACAACGCGTGGCCTTCCACGACGTCCCGTACGTCCTCCTCTTCTAGCAACTTTCTTAGCTCCAGCCATTCGTATTCTAAAAAGGAAAACACAAACGTCATCACGTAAGGAACTATTTAGTATAAGGATAGTAAGGCTAACAGGTCATAACAGTGTCCAGCTGTGATTAGCTGGTCACGTTACTTTCCGTGTCCTATGCACTTCCTTTTATGAGTCTATTTGTTCTGGTTCTACTTTAAACAGTTAGTCAATCAAGACAATCAATTAATCCTATCCCTATCGCTCACATCTCCTTCCTTTATCATTTAACATTTAGTCATACGTCTTACCTTTACTGAGCTTGCTTGAGCGACACACGGTATTCTTGAAATGGCATCTTCTTTCCTTTTTAATTTAATCCCATTTTCTGTTCGAGTCTAAGCATGTAGGATGCTTAAATCTCTAGAACTTTGCTCTGATACCAACTTGTAAGGCCCCGTTACCGGTGCCTCACATTTGAACGTTGGATTTACTCATCAACATAGTTCCATTTATCAGAGTTAATAAAACCATACGCGGAATATAAAAACTTTCATAAAACATTACTTATCAAATCATAAACATGTCTTAAAACATTCTCCTTGTCTTTCAAAATCCAAACATAACTAATAAAACATAGCAGATCTTCAGATACCAGGCTTTTATTCTTCTGCCATGTGTCCCGCTCACGCCAGCTGCCGCATCCTACTCACCTACGTGCATACTAAAAGTCAGCTACGCTGAGTGAGTTCTAGTTAATCATTCATCATAAAATACATACACTTGCCTTCAATCATGCATCCGAAGATACATAATAATTATTTCACTAATTTACCTTTATTTCATACTTTCATACGTACGTACATACTTTATTACTTTCATACTTTATATTTACTATCCATTCTATCTCAGATATTATTAGGGTCCGATCCCTTCCTTTTCTATCTCAGATATTATTAGGGTCTGATCCCTCTTTCCTTTATCTATCTCAGATATTATTAGGGAATGATCACTTTCTTGTCTATCTCAGATATTATTAGGGTCTGATCCCTTTTTACTTCTCTATTTCAGATATTATTAGGGTCTGATCCCTTACTTCTTCATCTTCGTACATACTGACTTTTCATACCCGTAACATACATATACTTTCTTTAATTATTATTACATACTCATATGTTGTACATATATATATATCATACACATCCATTTTTTTTCCTATTCATACCTCCCTTGTCAATACGTGCAATATCCGAAGATCGTTCACGTACCGACAAGCTTTCGTTCACATACATAACATAATATCTATCACATAAATCATATATGGCATACACTTGCCATTTAAGGTAAGTGTATTAACTATCACATCGAGTATGCACACAGCCCCGAAAACATAACAAGGAAATGGGGCTAGAAACTCACCTGGATCCTATTGCGCTCGCCGTTTATCGTAATTCCTTTCTTTAACTGAGCTCGGCTAACTGTTAAATATGTATTTGTTAATTAACCATCTAACTAATTAAGTTGGTATTTTAGTTTACCAAAGGGCTTCCTAAGTTGGGCTTGTTTGTTTTAGTTCATGACAATGGATTAACTTATCCTATATTAGATATGGGCTTAACATTTATGGGTTTAGTTAATTCAGGCCCAACTGTCCACTATCTGGGCCCAACAGAGGACTGGGATGACCGAGAACTCCAAGGCAGAGAACCCGTGAGGTTTGACCGAGAACTCGTATGTTGACCGAGAACCTTGGTTCTTGACCGAGAACCCTCTTGACCGAGAACTTGGTCACCGAGAACTCTTGGTGAATGTTTGACCGAGAACCATACGGTTGACCAAGAATTCTCCCATTTGGCCGAAATCTCAGGTCTGATGATCCCAGTTCATATTTTTCTTATCCACAAATCATTTTTTAGGCTCAATAACGATTAACGACTCGTAACCACACCTTTAATCACCTACAACTCAACCTCCTAAACCGTTTTAGCATAAAGCTTGAACCTTTAACCATAAAATGTCCATTTAAGCTAGCTCTAGGGTCCTCTTGACGAACCGTATATAACCTTGACTCCTTTTCGTCCATTTTAATCATCAAGTTGTCAACTTTATGTTTTATCTAGACCCGATCTAGTTTATGTTCAATTTTCAAGGCTAATCGTTCATAAAAATGTTACCTTTAATCGTAGAGAACATACCTTTTTGATGTTTCTAGGTTACGGCTAGTTTGTTTATGAACGTGGACTTGTTATCTTGCTTGTATGATTGATTATCCAACATTGCTATGATCGATTTAAGGTTTGGATGGTGGCCGGCGGCTATAGGAGATGTATTTGGTTTAAGTGTGTGTTTTAAGGTGTAGGCAAGAGTGTAGATTGGATGGAAATGGAAAGATTTAGGGTTTAAGGGGTATTTATACTCCCTTAATCCCATGGACCTAAGGCCTATCTTTTCTTTTTAGTCCATGATTATTTATTTTACTTAGCCTACTTACCTTTCCTTTAATGATTTATTATTTCCTTGCCAAATCAAGTAATCTTGGTTATTATAATATAGAACACTATTACTTGAAATTTTGGGATGTTACATGTGGTGGCTTTCCGTGCATGTTATAGCCTTCACATTGAAGGTGAAGGCCTGATACATTCAAGGGAAAGCATTATTTTATCTTTTATAAAACAAATTTTTATAACAAACTTTGTATAAAACCATGAAGGTGAGGACAATTCAGTTATGGATGGGAGCAATTCAAGAAATTAAAAGCATGTTGTAACTACTTGTAAGAGATATAATGTGGATTGTATCTCATGTACCTGTAGCTAAGTTATGAAGATTCTTCCAAGATTTATAGTAAAATTTTAAAATTTATGTTATTAAGATGTAAGTTTTCTTTCAATATTTATACAAAAAGTTTGTTGATTTATATTTCAAGCTTTTAATAATTACATGAATTCACCATATAAAGTTATGTCTTATTATAATTTATTTTTTTTAAAACACTTATATAATATTTTTTTAGCATAGGTACAAGAGATATCATTTCCATGCTAACTTCTTGCACGCAACTTAGGGTAATTCTTTGTAGCACCTTGATTTCGCGTAGACGTTAATTGAAGTAATAATTTAAGGATCAATGTAGCATGTAATGATACTCAAAAGGGGGGGGGGGGGATTATGTAAGAGTTGATTTTGGTTATGAATGATTGTTGTGTTATGATAAAACGTCATTTTAGACAATAGCGTTAAATAGTATGAAACGAGGCCCCTTGGAAGGACGAGACGAGACTTGTTACGTCGAGGGCCTCATAGACAAGCTACCTTGAATAGCTAAATCACATGAACACCACTCGATGACTGCAAGTCAGGAGTAAGAAGGATAACCCAGAAAGCTAAGGCGATTCAATAAAGTGCGTGAATACAGGAAATGTTCCTTTACAAGGAATAAGCTAGGTTTCGGGGACGAAACCTCTTTAAGGAGGGAACACTTGTAACATCCCGAATTTTATAATAATAAATAAAAGAAGTTTATGATATAAAAACGAGTGTTACTATTTAATTAATATTAAATATAGAAAGAATTAAGGACTTGAGTAATCAAAATGGATTAAGATGGTGGGATGGGCCTTAGGTCCATGGGCTTTAAGGAATATAAATACCCCCTTTAAACCATCCTAAAACCCTAACTCCTCATTCCATCTTTCCATAATCTCTACACACACCCAAAACACACATACACACACTAGCTAAGTATCGGCCGAGAGAAAGAAAGAGAAGAAGGAGCCAGATTCAAGGTAAGATATAGATAAATCCGAGGTTTAAGGTTCATAAGCAAGCTAACCAAGACCAAACGAACACAAAAAGGTATGTTCTTGATCTTAAAGTTTACGTTTTTATGAACGATTAGCCTTGGAACTTGAACCGAGAGTAGATCGGGTATAAACGAGTATTAAAGTAACAAACTTGATGTTAGAAACGAACTTAATAAACCCACGGCTAGGCACGGCTCATTTAAAATAGATCTTTGATCTAGTATTGAACGTTTTAGCTTAAAGGTCCAAACTTTATGCGTTTTCGGGCCGAGCCTTATCCTAAAATGACCATGGGAAGGTTCGCAGGAATGGTTAACATCATATCGAAGGGTTACGGGTTGAACAGAGGTGTTATGGGGTTAAAAATCGAAACTCGTCGCTACTGCAGATAACTTCGCCAAATACGTCCGCTTAATACTAAGTTCGCTTATACTAAGTTCGCTTATACTAGATTCTCTTAATACTAAGTTCGCTTAATACTAAGTTCACTTAATACTAAGTTCGCTTAATACTAAGTTCGCTTAACACTAAGTTCGCTTAATACTAAGATCGCTTAATACTGATTAAAAGGAATCTGATGCGATAGGACGAGTTTTGATACGTATAACTTATATACAGTCAGCCGAGCTCAGTTAAAGAAGGGATTAACAACTATCGGAGAAAGAAGCAGAGTTCAGGTGAGTTTCTAGCCCTATTTCTGTGTTATGTTTTCGGGGTTATGTGCATATTCGATGTGATAGTTAATGCACTTACCTTAGGAGGTAAGTGTATGCTTGGTATGATTTATGTATGATGATTGCTTGACGGTGCGTGAATGATCTTTGGATATTGCATGTACCGTCAGGTGGTAGTTAAAAAATATGATTGATATATATGATGTATGAATGATGTGTGTATGTTATGTTAATAGGTTGTCGGTACGTGAACGATCTTCAGATATTGCATGTATTGCCAAGAATAGTGATGATTTCCTTATATGGATATTAAATAATAACTTATAGATAGAGTTACCTCTACGGATATATATAGAGTGTTCCTTTAGTGGAAAGTATAGTGTTCCTTTAATGGAAAGCATAGTGTTCCTTTAATGGAAAGCTTAGTGTTTCTTAAATGGAAAACATAGAGTTCCTTCTAAGGAAATACATAGGATGTTCCTTCTATGGAAGTATATAGAGTATCCTTCTATGGAAGTATATAGAGCGTCCTTCTATGAAGAATATATAGCATGGGCAATAGCCATGGTTCTTTTAATAGATATTATATGACGATCCTCTTATGAATATTTATATAAGGTTAATATATTAATATGTATCTTCGGATATATATGTATATGATTATAAATGCATGTATAGTATGTTGTATGATTAACTAGAACTCACTCAGCGTAGCTGACTTTTAGTATGCACGCAGGTAAATATGTTTAATGAGCTAGCATGAGGAGGGCACATGGCATGGACTGAACGGATGGCATCAAAAGATGGAAGAAACGATGTTTTAAATATATAATGTTTTTGTGTTATGGTATCAAAGAAAAGATCTAATATTTTGTAACGAATGATTTAAGTTAACGTTTCCGCGAAAGTTTTAATTAACTCTGATTTTAGAACTGTGTTTATGAGTAAATCCGACGCTAAATAGGGCTACCGGGAACGGGGCCTTACAAAGACCCTCGGACAGTGTATTGAAGCTGATCCAAGAGAGAAGGTTATACTTGTACTATTGGTGCGAGATAGCAATGGGAAAGACCCTCGGACGGTGTATTGAAGCCGATCCAAATCGAAAAGGTGAATACGCTCCAACTTTTACAAACTTGTTTTCAAACGAGTTAATCGCGGTCGCCGCTGCGGAATCCGCAGCAATAGTAATCGCCGGCTCGGTGAAGGATGCTGTAAAAATAGCACTCACAGCCGGCGGTGACGTCATCACAGCTGGAATAGTCGGCTCAAAGGAGTGAGCAACTGAACCAGCGGAAGCAGGCGCAGGCGCCTGGGTCGTCGCCTCAGGTAGGCTGACCAAGCCTACCGTCATTGGCGGAGAGGTACTCCTCTGCGCTCCACCCTGGAATGCGTCAACATCCACGCCTGCGTAAAGAAGATAAGTGTTAATGATATTAAGCTATGAAGTTAAAGAAAGGAAGTTTGTACTTACGGGTTTTCTTGAGCCTAAAGGTACGGAGAGGCGGGGACGAACCCGATGGAGCCGGCCTCTTTGCGCCGGTTACCGTCGTCTTCTTGGGCTCTCCGGAGGTGACAGTCGCAGCCTCCGGAGCGGTGGTCTTATCACCACCGGGATTCCCCGCCACCTCTTCGCTCTCGGTCTCCGAATCAGACCGAGGCGCTGGATCGGCAGTGGAGGCCACCTTCTCCTTCCCCTTCCCGCCGGCAGCCTTCTTCTTCCGCACCAACGGAGGACCATCTGCGGATTCCTCATCAGAACATACGATTAAAGGAATTCCAGCAGAGGTTTCAACATTGAGGGGTCGAGGGTCGAATAGCGCCTTACCTGGCCGCCTGGTGCTAAGGATCTCGTGGCCTAACTGGTAGACCTCCACGAACCGATCCGCCGTTTGTTCTAGGATGGGCAACTCGTTCTCGTCTAGAGTGCGAGTACCCATCCGAGCGGGACCATCAGCCTCCCGCGGGTACAGGAGCGACTTCAAGTCGTTCCCCTCTGAAATAAACAGGAAAGAAGTTAGAAGAAATTCTAAATCAACAAAAGGAAACAAAGCATACCGTAAGGAACAGAGTTCGAACCGTATTCGAGGACGATTGGGATCTTTTGTGCATCGGCAGCCTTCCACACCCGGCTCATCCCCAGCATCACCATCCCGGACTCCGCAAACCGGTAAACCGGAGATTGGACTCGGGATATCTTCGCAAACCATTCCGCCTCCTGGTAGTTGGAGGCGTGAAGGCTGGGAAGTGCTTGCCCGTTCTTAAATTTCATGGCAAGGGGGATAGCGCGAGCGGAGAGGTAGAAGAACTCCCTCTTCCACGCGCGAAGACTGCGCTCGGTTGCGCAAATCTTCAAACCCTTAATCGGGTTATCAACGTATACCACCCCTGGATGCACCTCCAAGTGTAGAAGGTCATCAGGCGGTCAACATAGGGCTCAATGCCCAGAATCCGGCACACCCACTCGAAGTGGCGAACCTTGGCAATCGCCATCGGATGCACCTCGGTCAGGTGCACACCGTGCCTCTCAAGGACACGGTAAACAAACTTTGTCAATGGGAACCTAAGATTCCCATAAACAAAGAATGCAGCATATACCCCGATCTTGCCTCTGGGGGCATCGTACACAGTCTTATGGGGTTCAGGAAACTCAGGCTCGAGAGACTCGAGCATGAACTTCCTGACGACGTACTGGTACAGATCGACAGGCAGAGCACACTGGCACTCGCCAGCAGTACTCTTGTCATCGGCTGTAGATTCGAGAACACGAGACATCTTGTAAAAGAAAGAAGAAAACGATTTCGGGAGAATGCTTGCCTGAAAAGGTGAGTATTCGCCGGAAATCGCTTAGAAGATGAAGAGAAGAGTGAAAGTATGGATTACAAAGAACCCTCTCCCCCTTTATATACTAATCGCAATTAATGCGATGCATTTAATGCGGAAGAGAGAGAAATCGAAGGTGCAATGATACTATGACACGTGGAAAAAAGCAAGCTGGCAACAGCTGTTGAAAGGACGCGTACCATTAATTTCGCGGCCACGCGCCCGAAAAATCGCGCCCACGCGCCTGAAAAAGCGTCTGGAATGACCATGTACTGTCACGTCACCATAACTTCCTGCACATCCTGACACAGTCAGAAGAAACCGTCGCACGACGTTTCAGAGGTTTGGACTGTTCTTATCCTTTCACCAACTCTTCGAATTTCAAAATTCAAAATTCAAAAAGATTCAAAAGTAAGCGGGAAAATACCCCTTACCTTGGCAACCAAGTAACCGTAAGACGGATGCGGGTACAGTGTTAAGGCAAAACCCTTCACATACCTAGCACCCGCAGGGAATTGAAGCCAAGAATAACTTGGCAACCAAGTAACTGTAAGACGGATGCGGGTACAGTGTTAAGGCAAAACCCTTCACATACCTAGCACCCGCAGGGAATTGAAGCCAAGAATAACTTGGCAACCAAGTAACCGTAAGACGGATGCGGGTACAGTGTCAAGGCAAAACCCTTCACATACCTAGCACCCGCAGGGAATTGAAGCCAAGAAAACCTTGGCAAACAAGTAACCGTAAGACGGATGCGGGTACAGTGTTATGGCAAAACCCTTCACATACCTAGCACCCGCATGGAATTGAAGCCAAGTATACCTCGGCAACCAAGTAACTATAAGACGGCTGCGGGTACAGTGTTAAGGCAAAACCCTTCACATACCTAGCACCCGCAGGGAATTGACGCCAGGAAAACCTTGGAAGTAAAGTAACCTTAAGACGAGCCCGGGTACAGTGTTAAGGCAAAACCCTTCACATACCTAGCGCTCCGCTGGGAATTGAAACCAAGAAGGATCTTCTGGGCAATGCTTGCGGAAACGGAAATAACATCCCCGCATAGCGGGAACGTCGAGAACTACGTTGTTTGAAGCTCCAGGATGGAATTGGTGGTTTTAACATAATTGATCACTATGTTCAAAACTACCAAAACCTCATGGAGAATCCACACAAGTGGGACTCAACGCTCCTGACTTGCGAGGAGGTTACAGACCTACCCGCATCATACCCAAAGATTAAGCAGGAAACTCGGGAATTTCTGCAAGTGACAAGGCCTTCCGCGGGAAGAATCCCCATGGAAAACCTTAAAAAACCCTTTTCAAAACCCTTTGCTTAAGTCCAAAAGTTCACCTCACTTTATTAAACACTCATGAGAAGAACATTGGACTGGGGGGACTTGAAGAGGTAGGTCCCAGCAGAGCCCAGTTGGACCCGCAAGACTCACCTTGAAGAGGGACGTCTGCGCAGAAACCAACTGGATCCGCAGGACCAACCATGCTCAGAGACGTGACGTCCTTACGCGCAGTACGCAAGCTGTTCCCGCAGGAAATGCCTCCCAATGGTGAAGGACTCCGCCTGTTCCCGCAGCCTCGGATACAAGCCATCAGGGAAGGCCACCCGCGCAGCAAGGCTACACGCACAAGGCACTTAGCTCTCAATCACTCAGTGTCACCTGAAGGAATGAGCAAAGCCGGGAACAATCCCGCACAAGGGCGGGAGGGGGAATACTCCCGCCCAAATAAGCCAGTACGTACGATATGGGAAGATCTTCTGTACTGTACCTGACGAGGTATGGGCAAAAGATCTTACTAAAGATACGACAGCTTATTGACAACAGTATGGCGACCAGCATGCTCCTGTACTGTATGTCACTATTAGCAGCTGCCTACTCACCAACTACTGCCATACCACGTGCATAGCCGGCAGTTGGTGGAAAAGGAATGGTACACAGCAGGCCTGGTCACTATCAGCCGCTGCCTACCCACCAACTACCAGCAGGGCATGTGCGTAGGCCACTGTTGGTTGAACAGGAATACTATTCAGCCGGCCACACCTCCTTGGAAACCTACCTTCGGCTATAAATACCACAAATGGTATGACCATCTCATCTTATCATATCTTACCATATTATCATCATATTATACCTGATATCTGCTCTAGCAATCTCTTAATATACATTTATATTTAAAGAGCAATCTAGTCTGATTCTCACGCCGGAGGGTGGTCACAAGGAGGAACCCCCCCCCTTCTCAGTGACAAGCTCACGGTGTCTGTTTTGCAGGTTATCAGAACCATCTTCTCTGGGTCTAACCCCTCGTGGGAAACATCTATCTAACCCCCAGGTTATCCGTAATCTGCCCGGGGTCCGGTTAGTGTTTCTTCAATGTGGCTTCATCTTATTATATCGAAAGCTCTAAGCGAGAATAGATGATCATCAAACATCTTCTTCAATGCTTACATTGTAAACCCTAGTTCTTGTCATACGAGTTCATCTCTTTCATCTTTCTGAACTCATATTTTCTTGTATGTTGATAATTGTTGTCATCATGTTTGTGGGGCAGGTTATTGTCATCATGTTTGTGGTGTTGGTTATTATGATGAGCGTTTAGAGTTAGATCTTATTGTCAATATGTATTTGATATTTTTGTAATCGCTAGGTTTAAGAATTTGAAATAAAGAAGATGAAGATTTGGTGCTTGTGACAAAGACACTTTCACTCTAGTGGTACGATTTACATAAATTTGTCTAACCTTATTAGCTATAGTTGTGGCCTTGTGGGTACCATATCTTGCGTTAAAATGGATGTGGAAACATCTTTTCTTCACGAAGAATTAGACGAAGAAATCTCTACTAAAAGGTCTAAAAAAACCTTGCCATTTTATCATTATATGTTCATCACTATATATTAATAGCTGGAAATGATAAGCAGTATGTATGTTAGTATGTCCTTGAAGTTAAAAAGATAACCCATCAGCTAACTTCAAAATGAAAGATATGGGCCAAGCCGCATTTATTCTTGGAGTTATAATTTCAAGAGATCATTCAAATAAGTCACTACAACTTTCTCAAGAAACACTTTAATGCACAAAACTACAAACCCGTTGACACCCTATGACGATGAAGAATGTGTCCCAAACGCCAAGAGATAGAGTGAATGAAAATTGTCCTTTGCTCAAGCACAATTGGAAGTTTTATACCATTAATCCTAGTGCACATCGTCGATAAATTCTTACGGCTAAGCTGCTATAGCGTACAAAGCGAATTCGAAGGTCCATTGTATAACCAAGGATATAAACATGATCAAATATAATTATGTAAAAGACAGGGTGGTGAGGGATGAAGTAAATATTCAATACATATCTACATGTGATATGGTTACAAACAAAGCCCATATAACGAGATGCATATACTTGTAAAACCTATAAAATCTTTGGGATTGCGTAGACTATAAAACATATATTTTTATTGTAATGTATCACCATAAGCTCGCCTATTTTAGTATCCAAGCGAACATTTTTGTTAAGTCCAATGTACATACATATGTTGTGTAAATTGAAAAGTATGTTGGATAGATATAAAATGATTAAAATCTGCCTACTCATATGGGTGATCGAATAATATTTTAGTAATAAGTTCAAGAGTGGCAAAATTGTAAGCATATTATCTAAGGGATCATTCAGACTCAGGCTTATTACTTATTAGATTGAATATATAGTAACATTTTTTCTTTTCTTTTCTTTTCTTTTTTGTTAGAATATAGTAAGTTAGTAACATGTGAAGATGAGCTTAACTTTCACATTGTATTTCTTTTTGTATCCAGATGTGATGTTTTGTGACACAAGCACGCATTTAAGAGGAGATAAGTGAACTCTAGTCAAACATTTAAGTACATTTGATGATTTGAATTAGCATTTGTGCGACATTGGTTTTAGACATACATCCTCGAAAAGTAAACATGTTGTAGCATGAGATTCATACCATATCATGTGTATAAGAGATTACAATAGAAAAAAGCATTTACTACTTTTGTGATACGTGAGTCCCTTGATGAGAGAACAATCTCGTTATCTTTCACTAGGTTTAGTTTAACGATTGTTCTTTTAGGATAGTTTCAAAAGGGTTATGAGTTATTCAACCCGGCGGAGTTAGAAAAGCAAACTAAATTAAGAACTAATAAAAAAAAGGAAGATTAATTACTTCAAGTTCAACTTCTGAGTGAAGTTAGACCTTATAAGAGATGAAAGAGGAAGAGAGAAGAATTAATCCCAACTTAATCAATAAGATCTATGTTATCTAATAATTCCACATCAACGTGGATACTCTTAGTTGGGTGTTCTTTTTACTAATAATATTTTTTAGAGAAGAACTTTACAATAATATTTCTCTAACTTAAATCAACATATCTAAAAAATGGACCATGAGTTTCTTTTATAATATTTTAATATATGTTAAGTATTTAAATATATTTTAAGTAATCACCTTAATCATTATAACTAAAAGAAATATGTTCATAAAATTCTTTTTTAATTGTTTAATAATAAATTATACTATATGTATTTCGTCCCGTCATGAAAAGAAATATATAATATTATCCCGTAATATCAAGAAATATATTTACAAGATTAATTTTTCTAAACTCAGTAACATGAGGTTACCTAAGACATCGTAAACATCCTTTCAAGATTCGTTGTTCAAAAGAGTTTGTCCTACGATTATAAACAACGCTACTATTTATAACATTTGGTCTTTCAATTATGTTATTCCTAAAACGGGTGCACATTTATCTAATTTATGCTATTAGATTGTAACGTTAATGGTATATTCGATGGGTGTGCCTCCCAACTAATCCCGAAATTAATATACACAAGATTTTGCAATAATAATTGAATAGTGATATGCTACTCACTTTTCAAGAACTAAAAGATTTGATTCGGGTGGTTGGGTTGACCGGGAGTAATTGGTGTTTGGATGTTTTCACCAATCATGTTTGTGGGTTTGGTTAACTTGTCTTTTATACCTTTGCCTTTTTTAAAGTCTACATCCTAAGAGGTTCAAGGGTTTTAACCATTTATACTTGATCCAAACATGTTAACGAATCTTTTAAGTTTTAATAATTCAAGATATCACATGGTTCATGTTTGAATTCTACTACTGTTAATAATATTTTAGAATTTATGATGGTTGAATGCTTTGAACTTTGAAGTTAGCATAAGTCATATGTATATGTCTATTTAAGCCTTATAAACAATATATAACAAGACTAGCTATCAAATAATGCAATATATTATACATTAAAGATAGATGCTACTTATTGATGACATAAATTTGGGAATGGACCCAATCATTCAAGAGTATACTGAATGATACCAAGTCAATAAACGTGATTGACCATACATAAACTTGAGTTTGACACGGGGGCGGATCCAGTTTTCGGTCAGGGGATCGTTTGCACCCACTCAAGTCCATAGTTTCCTTTATAAATTTGTAATATAGTAGGTCCAAAGACCCAAGTGACCCATCAAAATAAAATTAGTGACCCATTCAGAATTTTTTTAGTGCCCCAAACTTACCTTGTTATATTTTAAGCCCAAATTTAATTTTGTTATGAACAATAACAATTAAGCCCATATTAGTTGATTGCTCAACCACTTTAATTGAAAATTTGGAATTAGTGGGAGGCGAACAGATTAGGGAGATGACGGCTTCATATGTTGTCGACGACACTGGTTATAGATCCAAAAGACAAAGGTACACAATCACCAATCAACATTATTATAATTTTGATTGTTTTAACAGGGATGTCGATATGGAAATTCAAAAATTTGGTGATCGCTTTAAAGAGATTAACACAAATTTACTTCAAACATGTTGGCTTTAAATTCGTATGATTCATTTTCCAAGTTTGATGCATCAAAGTTAATGAGATTGTGTGAGATTTATCCATATCATTTTTTGATAATGGGGACAAAATTATTCTTGCATCTCAACTTGATTTGTACATTGATAGTGTGCGAAAATATGAAAGATTTGCTAATATGAAAGGTATTGCGGATCTAGCTAGAGTTATGGTGGAAACATGGAAATATATCTCTTTTCATTTGGTTTATCGACTATTAAAGCTAACATTAGTTTTGCCTATTGCAACCGCAACGGTTAAGTGATGTTTTTCGGCAACGAAGATCATAAAGACAGATTTACGTAATCGAATTGGTGAAGATCTTTTGAACGCTTGTGTAATTTGTAGTGTTGAAAAAGAAGCATTTTAAGTGTTACGAATGAAGCTGTAATTGACCATTTTCAAAAAATGAAATCATGTAGATGTCAAATTTAATATGTATTTTGTTTATCTTTGATGAAATTTATTGTTTACATTTCTATACGTAGTTTGTTTAATGTAAATTTTTTACTCAACCCGTTTCAGTTTGACCCGGCCCATTTTGGTTTGACTTGTTTTAGTTTGAATTGACGAGTTCTAAGTTGAACTTTTTTTTGCACCCACTGGCTAAGTTTTCTGGATCCGCCACTGGTTTGACACACACCTCCAGAGCAATTATAGCCTTAATTATAGGTTCCAAAGCAGGAAAATGTATCTAAAATCTAAATTAACTACATGTAAATGAAATATGAGCCTTCACTACAATAAATTTTCACAAATCAACACATTAACGCCACGCCAGATATCAAAATTTTCTTTAAAACCCCAGCTTTCTTCCATAAGAACAAACATTTACAAACCCCATTAAAATATTATTAAAACTATATATATAATATATGTATATATGCATATGAGAGGGTGTGAAAATAGACCCACCACCCCTTGTTTGTTGCAGGTATGCAGAAACAAACCCAACCATACAAACTTTGCTCCCACAAAAATGAATTGAGCACATCCTTGTCTACCTCTCTTGCTAGCTCATCCAAACATAGGACATTGTACCCTGTTGTGAGTGAGTGCTCTAAGAGGGTTTAGACTTTAAGCTTACAATATCACAAAAGAAAGTTTAGTAACAAAGTTGACACTTATAGTTGTAGGAAAAGACATTTGGCAAAAATATTGAAAATGCGTTTGGAAGTGATTGAAGTGTAATTGGATGCCACCAGAGTGCGTTTTGCCGTGATTGTGGCGAGCTTGATTAGACTATGTGAACCAGTTTTAACACAATATCATGTTAAAGTATTAAAATGTCTCTTTGGTGAAAAGAGATTCCATTGATCTCATACATTAATGATTTCCATATAGATCCCCTTCAACACGTCTTTACAATATGTGACGTGACCCTTTAAACAAGTTTTGCTAGTTAAACCATGACACGCATTTAAACCATCATACATTGTCTAACTTAAATGTCTAATAGTTCATAGAAAATAGTGTTTATTATTACTCTAAAAAAATATTGATAAATTGATGGTAAGGTAATATAGAATTATAAAGTTAGGCACTGAGCGGCATGTTTCGTTTTTCATATATTTATTTAAAAATCGGCAAAAAGTAAATGATTTTTAGAATAAAAAATATGAAAACGAGGCAGAAATCAAGGCATGAATGAATGGTGACGCGTAACTTTGCTTTGCACCGCCACAAA
Organism: Bidens hawaiensis; assembly: GCF_021521415.1. Taxonomy (NCBI): domain Eukaryota; kingdom Viridiplantae; phylum Streptophyta; class Magnoliopsida; order Asterales; family Asteraceae; genus Bidens; species Bidens hawaiensis. Next base: position 22,432 of record NW_027495095.1, on the reverse strand, counting down.
CACTACAGTAACACGCCTACCCTCTACACTTTTATCCAATTACACGGCTCCACGTTTATATATTGTTCCATAAGTTATATAATCATATATAATAATATAAAAACTTTATTCAACATAAAATAAGAGGCGGTTTGGAATTGAGTTCACCAATTTAACAATAGTAATTTTCTTATTTTTTATATATGGAACGACTTTTTTGTGTGTTAAATCACCGCACTTCTCAATTTTGGACAGCCTCGTTGTTGCATTGTGACCAAACTATGTTGTCTTAACTGGGTTTACGCAGTCGTCAGAGTTTGGCTTTGGGCGTTTCCTTGGGAAACCATACCGCTGGCTGCTACTTAACAGTCGTTGTGTCACCATAAAAGCAGAACTTTCTGGCGTAACATACGGTGATATGAAAACCCGGGTGAACTCAGAATTCAAACTGACAACTTCACAAGGCCTAGCTTAAATCATTAATTACCGTAATCCACCAAAAGTGATACAAATATTGATGTGGTGAAAAATATTGTACTTACAGGATTAAATATGTTAACAACAAAATGATTTCTTTCTAAACTTTTATAACGAGTAGTTCCAATCAACTTTGTAAGCCATAGTATGAATTTTGGAATTTTATTATTTTTAATGGGACATTAGCCTTGTTGTACTAATTAAAAAGCGAAATTGACACCACTAATTAGAAATCGTGCGCCTAATTCGGCACAACATCAAAGACAAAAAATTTAAAAGGTAATATTGCTGATTACAAACATTGCATCTAATTCTACCCAAAAATACATTTAATTTTCCAGTTTTCATTTGCTTTTTAGACTAAGTGTAATGGGACGACAATTTAGGCGATAAGGACGATTTTGGAAGAAACACCGCCTCCCTAGACGACAAAGGGGTGATAAGTGTGTGGAAGGGGGGGGGGGGGAGGGGGGGGACAGAAATTTGTTGCCAGGTTGTGTGATGATGACATGGCGATCAATGATTGGAGGGTGGGGCGATTTATGAGCTACAACACCGCCCCTTAGGCTACATATCGCCATCTTGATCACGTGCCAACCCCCCCCCCCCCCCCCCATTTTATAGCACATCCACTACATATAGTCTTATAAATATGCTTCATACATTAGGTTTTAAAATGGTGCGGCAAGCCATTGTAGTAGCGAATCCAACTTTTGAGGCATGATTCGTTGACTTTGAGTTTTAGTTATACTGAATATTATAATCTAATTATGACGGTATTTCTAGCCAATTACATGACACTTCTAACTTTATATATATAGTTGCAAATATTTATAACCAATTTTAGGTATATAATTGCGAGAAATGCCTACATACTTTTATTCATTCTTTTAACTGCAATATAAAAGACACATAATACCTATGTAACCACATAAACATATCTCTTTCTCTCTCCTGCTATATCATGAAACTACGTTTTTCTTACTTCAAATAATTTGCATTCATAAATAAAGTCCAACACTAGAGATACACTCAACTGTTAAATTCATAAAATTCCTCAATCAACGTAGTTTGAAGAAGTTTTAACCTAAATGAGACCTCTTGATGTAAATTATGTAAAACAATGAGAGAGATTTCTCATATAAGATTAGATAGTACACACCACCACATTTTCACTTTATATATAGAGAGGTTTGGAAGATATAGTAACAAGTATAATTAGGTCCAATTTCACTTCCCTTGCTTTTAAAGCAACACTATAAATCTCTATATTTAAGCTCCAAGAATTAAAAAATAAAAATATTAATTCATGTAATGTTATAATTAGGTTGTGACTAACAACATGAACAAGACATATTTCTGTTACATCGTTTTATTTTAACAGAGCAAACTACATAACCAGAGGCAGACCTATTAAGGAGGTAAGGGGGGTTGTCGTCCACCTTAAATTTTATTTTTATGTGAAAATCCCGATCGTCCCCCCTTAAAATTAGTGTTAAGTCCTGATGTCGCCCCCCCAAGAAAATAATTTCTTGGTCCGCCACTGTACATAACATGTACAGTTGATTAATAAACAAAGTTTTCTTGTTCGTGAAGGAAATACACGTGTTCAAGTTTATTTATATTTGTTCACTAACAATATAAAGAATAGCTCACAAACACAAACGAATAATATTGAACACGCAAAAATAAACAAGCATAACTTAATATAAATGGACGAACATAACCAAATAATCGAACGACTAGTAAAAGTGGGTTTGACTAAACAAAGTTCTAATATATAAAAATCAAATAGGTTTGAAACAATAGCAGTAATAAATAAATGAATGATTATATGTAGCGAACATGAACGAATATAATTAAACAAAATAAAAGAACATTCACAAAAACACACAAATAAATGGGGTGTGCAATTGCTTTCTAGATGTTTGTGTGTTTGGCTGTAAACTTATAATACATAACTGTAATATGAAAAAAAAAATGTCTTTTCTTTTAAGTTACACGAGTAATATATATTGTATATATAGTTATATAAATTATATTCAAATTCATGCGTTTGATACGATTTTAAATTAAGGTATCGTTTCTCTAGCTCACACGACTTCGATTAGTCGCTTAAGATTCAACAAATATTAGACATGTGTAACAAATTAAAAATGTCAAAATCTACTATCATTGTAAAATAAGTTTTACGTAAAGTAGGAATTGTCGGTATATAAAAAATAAAAATAAAAGAAAATTAGAAATCTACGTGTCACTTAACATTCAAAAGTAGGAAGTGTGAACTAACTTTGATTATTACGAAACTCACAAGAAACTCCCATGAAAACACATAGAAACACAACTAATGCCACTCCATAAATACTTACACCTCGTTACACTAGACATAAACCTCAACCATAACGCCTAACATCCACCAAACCAAACACCTATAACACCTTCAAAAACCTAGTCACAACATCACACAAAATAAACACAAGTACACAATGGAAGCACGACAAGTTAGATCTTGTGTACCAAGTTGCAAGAAACACCCTAAGCACCGGCAATCTCCGGGGATTTGTTCGTTGTGTTTAAGTGAAAGATTATCAAAGATATCGAGTTCTTCGTCACGTTCGGTCACTAATGCGTCTTCATCGTCTTCTTCGTCTTCTATCTCATCGGTTTCATCCGTTTATTCGTCACAAAATACGTCCAATGCATCTTCTTACACTGCTTCTCCATTGCCAAGTTATCGAAATCGTCGAAAGATTGATAACTTTGAAGGGAAAGGGTATCTTTATTTGTTGAGGAAGAATACTAATGGTGTGTTGAAGAAGAGTAGATCAATGGCTTTTGTTAATGGTCAAAAGCAAGATGATCATGAGAAGAACAAGTTTGGATTTTTGTCTAAGTTGATGGGATCAAAAAGGAGTACTTCAAGATTAATGATGCATTCAAGGACAAGAGAAACGTTTCTTTCAAGGGTTTGATTTTATTTTATGATGATTTCATGATATAAATATTTTTTTATATATTGGAAGAAAAGGATAAATAAAACCCTTTTTGAGTTACTTTTTTTTTTAGGTTTTATGGATTAAAATGTTGGAAATTTGAAGGAAAGAGCAGTGGGTCATGGGTGTACAGATTGGAGTATTGGGAAATCATTTATTTGTTGATTATTTTAAGAGGATGCTTATATGATTGATTATATATAAACTTCTGGCTTTATTGCTTAATTTGTTGAGTGCATTTTAGTAGATTTATTATATATCGAGAAATGGTATATTCTTTGCATCCTAAGGTGTAATAACTAGAAAAGGGTCTCACCTACGGGCCGGTAACAAGTTTCAATCTTTTTCTTTTTGATCCATAGCCGATCACTGAAGGACTCTAGTCATTGGTGATTTTCGGTCCGTAATACTTTGTTTTCTATAAGTGTTGTCAGTTGGATTGATTATAGATTAGTTATGAGATTTAAACTATCTTTCGATCTTAATCAAGCCGATCAATTTATAATCCAATTATGTAAATTACAATTTGATCGAGTATTCATTTTTTAAGTTAATATATTATCAAAGAGTTAAGATTGAGACAAAAGGTCGGAACACCAATAATTTTTGTATGCGCTCGAGTTTTTCTAAGTTTAAATCAATAAAATATATCATTTCATTGTTAAGATACGATAGAAAGTTAATGACATATGTTTAAAATTTGTACAATTCCTAATGATTGAGATTACTAAGAATTACGATATATATCTACAATGTTTAATTCATCACGCTTTATGTTAAAGTATATAAACATTTTGTACGTGTTAAACACATAAAAGATAAGTTAAAATTCAGATTTTCGATCCACTTATTTGAAAATTATGAATTCGATGTGTGTGTATATGCATACTTTATTTTAATGGTGCAATTTGTTTTGGCTTTGAAATAAATACAACTTAAATTAACGTGTTAACTATAAGAATCAAATATTGTAATATATATACACGACATAGTGCATGTAATTATAGTGTAACGTAATTACAACTTAGTGCAATAATACTACGACGTAATTACATAATTACATTGTTGTATATAAAATTGCATCACAGTTAGCACGCTTTTCGCTTGTATGATAACATTTTTACATTTCTTTTATATATTTTATAAAATAATATACGGAGCCTAATGTGTACAGTGTACGACCTTAGATATAGATCTACAAGTACTACAAAATTGTATTTCAGACATTTTATCGAATAATATTAGTCCATAGATCAAAGCTGGTCTCGAGATCTGTTCATTTTTGATAAAATAATATGCTTATATTATTTAAATGATTGCAAAAGTGCATTAAATATAATAAAGAAAAATACAGGTAATGAAGAGAGTGTGGTTAAAATAGAAACTGAAATAGAAAACGATTAGGTTTCATGCATGTGACAGATTTATGATTTATTTGCCAGTTGTCTCTGCTGGAATTCATGTGGTTTAATTAGTGTAACTATTTTGACTAACCTTTAAATCATTGTTCTTTGTTTAATTATTAATTTTGATCACACAAATTGTATTAATTATGTAAACATATGACACGGAAATCCAGTTAGAAATTAACTGTTTTGTTATGTGTTTGCATCGTGATCTCCTAACATTAATGTTCAATGTTCGTTATAAATGTTTGTTAGGTATTTATAAAATGTTCATTTTACTCTTTAACTAAATATACAAAAATTAAAGGCAAAAAAATCCTCCCCACTCACTCTTTGGCTATGCTGAGTGAAAATTCATGAAGGTTGAGCACTCGCAACGTTAAAACTTACATACCTTTACAAAACCTCCATTCCAACATGCCATTTAAGATTTTAAACCTCTTTCAAAAACCTTCATTTTTTTCTTACAACATCAAATCTCCACGAACCCTATTGAAAAATATTAATTGGATGAGGCGTGGGGCTTTAAAGTTGCGGCGTTATGGATGGGGTGGTAATGTGATAACTAGGAAATTTGTTCTTAGTTTCTAGGTGATTTGCTATTTAAAATGGTAAATCCTAAAAACTATGCAAATGTCAACTATTGTTTGGTGACAGAAGTTTCAAAGATGTTCCGTCATTTGAAATGGTGAAACTATAGGTTGAATATTTTAGGATCTGTCATTTGAAATGACGTATCTTGAATAATACTTGTCAGACAATGACATCATTTATTTGATGCAACAACTTTTTTTAATAAAATATGTCATTTTAAATGACATATCCTGATATTATTCAAGCTAGTTTCGTCATTCAAATAAAAAAACACCTTTAAAACTTCCATGTCATTAGACAATAGCTAACAAGTAAGAACATTTGTATAATTTTTATTATTAGGGAAGCAAGTAACAAAAAGAAGTCTCTGAAAGTGTGCTCCTGTCACTAGTTGTAATCATTCATATTTTGAAACCACTCAGATTTACTTAAGACATAAAACTCTTGCTTTTTAATATAGCCGCCTTTGCCTTTAATAAAAGAGTTTTATTAGACCATCACATATTAAACAGATGCGGGATGCCAGCGACCAGTTGTAAAAAAATTTGACCTGTAACTCTGTAAGTCTGTAACCTCTCACTCTCAGACTGCCTCAACCATTTTGGGCCCAAAGCGAAATATAATATTCTGGGCCCATTTACGAATTTCATTTTATTAATATCTATGTTTCATCAGTAGAAATAAAATCTTTATAAGTCATTTTATTAAATATTCATCCTTTAGCTGGGCTTGGACTAATTAACTATTAATCAGAAATCAAACTCTGAATTAGCATAAATTAATTTGACAGTAACTTAGTATCACCATTTAGTAAATCACCATCAGATGTTTCATTAAGAAGAATCCAAATATAATTACAATAAGACAGGAAATGGGACTAATAATAAAAAACTATCTTCACTTTAGAGGTGTGTACATCGAAAACCATAAAATGCTATTGGTGATGCGACTGTGTGAAGAGCAAAATGTGTCATCATTGCGCACACACTGTGAATGCACAAGTTAGGGTGCGAATGCTCCCGCCTATAAAATGCTACAAGTTCTTTCTACCATATGTGGGACAAGTTGACAAACCTTAATGCCATTGCATTAATTCTTTCAAATCCACAGCCTTGGATTTTCCAACAACATGAATTTGAGCATCGATATCTCATTCATCATCACTCTCTGTTGGACATGGTTTGGTTCGTTACAAAGATCTCACATAGTAGAACTAGGGCCGCCCAACCCTTTTGGAGGCTAAAGTGCAATGTAAAATCAGGGCCTTTTTGTACTTAGTTGTATTTCTATGGCTTGCAAAAGAATGTCATTAATTTTTTTACCCTATATGCTTGTGTGTGTAAATGAAAAAATCAATTGGATTGTTAAACATTTAAAAGTGCTTAATTGATATCCATTGTGATTTGTCATAATAACAATTTCCATACGCAAGTGTAGCCTTCGTAGTAGTCGCATATATAATAATAACAACATTCTAAATGACAATTGAAATGAACTATAAAATGTTTCAAATGACATGAAGACATTCTAAAATGAGAATCCTAATTTTTTACTTAATTTCATAAGAATCCATCGTTTCATTTATTGGTATTCTTCACGCATTGGCCAAACTAAAGTTTGTTGACCAGGATCGATAAACACAAAAACAAATATTTAGATCATAAGCTCGATCTTTGTAATTCTCATTAGCTCGAAAATTACAATTCTCAATTCTCACAATGATATAACCCAAAAGCTCGGGTATATATATACTAGTTTAAACATGAAAACCTAATTAGACTAGAATACAAACTCCTTATCATATTTAAATACTAAGTAGTAGAAACATATTTAAATAATAATTAATAAATAAATTCCTTGTTGTCCATGTTATTGACTCGACTTGTTCACCAAGTAATTTATTCCTCGTAAATCAAGTTACGTGCTCAACTTAATAAACAAGACATCAACTCATTATAGGCTCGATGAGTCAATCCAACGGAAATTACGTCCAACACAAACAAGTTCATTAATTCACATCCCAAAATCAAAAGCTCAGTTCCAGTGTTCCATACACTTTTTTTTTTCAAATTGAGGCCCTTGAAAATAGATGGCTCAAAGCCCTAGTTTGGGTTGCCTCCTCTATTGAGCCGGCCCTGAGTGGAACACAAAAAAACTATCTATATAAGTCATTTTCACTAACAATTTTTCCAGCAATAAAGTTTGCTAAGAAGTTTTATTAAGCTATCATTTTCAACAAAGTGTGAAATATAAGAAATTAATCAAAAAATGTTGATATGAAATTATTAATCATATATCAAACTAATCATCCGAGCCTTTAAGGGGAAGTCTAGGCTTGTGCCTCTCCTTTGGATCGTAGTTGCCTTGGAGGCATTGGATCTTGCATTCCATGTGGCCATAAATGGACTGAAAGGTTGTTTGGGCCACACAATTAAATCTTTTTTGGTCAGAGTGTGAGACCAAGTAAGAGCATCCATAAGGGGCTCCTTTTTCCAAGGTTTGGAAGGATGTGGTAAATGGATGGATGATGTAGATAGATTTCATTGCATTCTCATCCAACCCATTATAATATGTGAGTGGTGTTTTTATAATTTAGAGAGTGATTTAGAGTGTTGCGAGTGAAGAGTTTTTATATTTTAGAAAAAGTAGTGATTTTTCTGTATATTTGAAAAGTTACTGTTCATCCCCTATAATTTTTTAATATATTTTGAAAGTGGTTGTGAGTGAAGGAAAGAGAAAATGTAATAATAAAAGGTATAAAAAGTATTATTTAATTGAAATGGAGAGAGAAAATAAAGTGAGTTTTAGTGTAATTTTTGGTTTGGAGATAGTGGGTGGGATGAGAATGCTCTTAAAGCTTGTGATCTAAGTTTGAAACTGCAAACTTTGACGGGACAAGAAAAGTGGGCCAACCCCACTTTTAAATAATGATGTGGTAGTTTGGAGATGTTTGTTGTTGTGGAAAAAAGTGAAAGTTTGTGATAAAAGTTTGAAGTATGATGTGACGCTGATATGACATTTTGTAAATGTTTGTTGTTGTGGATGCTCTAAAACTCAACTTTTTTGTGTTATAAAATTAGAAAAAGTTGTGAACTTGAAAAATAATAAATATAACCATTACCCAGCCTATTTTAAGCCGTATTTAAAAAAAATCTAAATATGTTAGAGAGTATCCACAGAAGTAAGGTTTTTGAAAAAAAAAAAACCCTATAAATTGTACACAGCCCATAATCTTTATTTCCTCCGTAATCCAAAGGAAGCCCGTAATCATTATTTTCTCAACCAATCCAAAGATTTGTATAGGCACCCATCATAAACATTAGCATTCCTTCCTAGTTCCTATATCTTCCACTAAGATTAACCTTTTTTAATGTTCAAAATGTATAATTATAAGATTTGAATGGAGTGGTGGAAGTGAAGGAAAATGCTTATAAGTGGAAAAATGATTGAACAAAACACTTGAAACATTATATAATAGGCGTTAATGTCTCTGTCTTGGAATTCTTATGTGAAGAGGTAGGTCCCAGCAGAGCCCAGTTGGACCCGCAGGACTCACCTTGAAGAGAGACGTCTGCGCAGAAACCAACTGGATCCGCAGGACCCACCATGCTCAGAGACGTGACGTCCTTACGCGCAGTACGCAAGCTGTTCCCGCAGGAAATGCCTCCCAATGGTGAAGTACTCCGCCTGTTCCCGCAGCTGCGGATACAAGCCATCAGGGAAGGCCACCCGCGCAGCAAGGCTACACGCACAAGGCACTTAGCTCTCAATAATTCAGTTGTCACCTGAAGGAATGAGCAAAGCCGGGAACAATCCCGCACAAAGGCAAGAGGGGGAATACTCCCGCCCAAATAAGCCAGTCCGTACGATACGGGAAGATCTTTTGTACTGTACCTGACGAGGTATGGGCAAAAGATCTGACCAGAGATACGACAGCTCATTGACAACAGTATGGCGAGCAGCATGCTCTTGTATTGTATGTCACTATTAGCCGCTACCTACTCACCAACTCCTGTCATACCACGTGCATAGCCTGCAGTTGGTGGAAAAGGAATAGTACACAGCAGGCCTGGTCATTGTCAGCCGCTGCCTACCCACCAACTGCCAGCATGGCACGTGCGTAGGCCACAGTTGGTAGAACAGGAATACTATTCAGCCGGCTATACCCTCTTGGAAACCTACCTTCGGCTATAAATACCCCAAATGGTATGATCATCTCATACTATCTTGTATCTTACATATTATACCTGATATCTACTCTAGCAATCTCTTAATATACATTTATATTCAAGAGCAATCTAGTCTGATTCTCACGCCGGAGGGTGGTCACAAGGAGGAACCCCCCCCCTTCTAAGTGACGAGCTCACGGTGTCTGTTTTGCAGGTTATCAGAAGAACCATCTTTGCCGGGTCTAACCCCTCGTGGGAAACATCTATTTAACCCCCAGATTATCCGTAATCTGCCTGGGGTCGATTAGTGTTTCTTCATTGGCGCCATCCGTGCATAAAAGCTAGAACTTCATTTCTTTTCAGTTTTTTCAAACTTCTGGAAAGATGGTTAAAGAAACTCCGGTAACCACAACCCCAGCTACTGGGGGGAATACCGGCGACTACACAGTTTTTACGAACACTACCCCGGTTACCCAAGCCGGGGCAAGTGCAGTAAATTTTACGAACACTACCCCAGTTACCCAAGCTGGGGCAAGTGCAGTAAATAACCGCTCACTGGGATTCACCGATACCCAGTTAGGGAGACAAAGAACGAGGCTACCCCGCCAAACACTCGATGAAGTCAAAGCGTGGGCGGAAGCACGTCAAAAAGAATTCCAAGCTGAGTTGGATGAACGCTTACGTTCACTCCAACAGCCTGAGGAATTCGAAGAATACTTAGACGATGATTCGGAGGAATCCGATAGTGACGCAAACCCTCGTCATAGGGCGAAAGGGAAGCGTAAGGAAACGGACTCCCAACCGAGAAGGCATTTTGGAGAAACCTTCAAACCAAAAAACGCGGGTGGAAACCCACGTAACTTCTCCAAAACATTCAGACCAACTGTGGCAAATGCGGGAACGTCCAAATTTGCAAGGGACATTGCGGAAGCAATCGCCCCGAAAAGTGCCAAACAGATGTCCAACATCGGCACTTACGATGGTATATCCGATCCAGACGATCATTTGAACAGATTCATAGCGGGGGCAACCGTCAGTAATTGGACGGAACCTACGTGGTGTTACATGTTCCAAATGACGCTTGTTGGGCCAGCTAGAGCGTGGTTCGATCGTCTACCGGTCAACCACATCTACGACTGGGCAGACTTCCAACAGAAGTTTAGCCAACACTTTAGCCAACAAAGAAAGTATACCGAAGAGCAATGGACAATCCTCAAATGCATTCGAGAGGAAGATGAATCTTTGCCAGACTTCATCACTCGCTTCAACTCAAAGAAGCTAAGTCTGGGTAATATTAGCGAAGATCTTGTTCGCGCTGCTTTCATCCAGGGCGCAAACGACCCAGAGCTCATCCGCACCTTAACGGGTAAAGATGGCATGCCATCCACATGGGATGCCATCATGACAGCAGCTAAACGCTTTGCGGAAACGGAGAAGCAACTGGGTAGAGATCTCCCCCATAGCACAAACCTCTACACCCAGAAAACAAGAGAAGACAACGTCCTTACCGCCCGACTAAACAAGAAGCGGAAGCTAGGCATTTGGCAGTCAAGGGTAAACTTTGACACCTCATCCGGCTTGCAACATCGGTTAGGCGGAAGGGATAACGTACAGTCGAACCAGAACTCCAGATGGACGCCACTCACCAAAAGCGTCACCGAGATATTCGCCACTGAGGAGCTCCCATGGCCAAAGGCTCCAATAATCCGACATCGTCACAATGTTGATCGGAGCAAATACTGTGACTTTCACAGGACAAAAGGCCACAACACTGAAGAATGCACAGACGTAAAGGACATGGTCGAAGCATTTGTCAGAGATGGGACGCTCGCGCACCTCGTGGCGCAATGAAAGCTGAGCAGGCTGATGCGTGTAGAACCCCAGCTGGGGAAAACACGAATAAAATTGCAGCTTCAATGTTGGAGACTACATACTGCGTAAACAACGAGATCCCGAACCAGGTGCATATCGGCTCGATGGCACTCCCATCCCAACAACATGGAAGGGAGCTCAATTACACAGTTTGCATGTAGATTAATTCCAAATTTGTAAAGAAAAGGCCCAGAGCCACTTCTAATGGAAATGATTCTCCTTAGAACATCGACGCTGAAGATTTTACATTTATACTTATGAACTTTCCACACGGATATGCCGGTCTTCGCCGCATACATAAGTGTGAAAGTCGTTGCGTGGGGAAGGCGGCAAAACCCGTATAAACCCAAAAAACGGCAAACCTTCACGCAGGTCAGTTAAAGGTAAAGTTCAGTCATCCCACTAAATGAAAGTGCCGGTCTATCCGCACGAATCATGATAGAGGAAACTGAACACAACCTATTAACAACCGCGCGTCGAACGGTTAATTTATTCAACACTGATACCGGTACTCACCGCATAATTATGTAGAAAGTCGTTGCGTGGGGAAGGCGGCAAAACCCGCATAAACCCAAAAGACGGTAAACCTTCACGCAGGTCAGTCATAGGTAAACTTTGGACATCCAACTAAATGAAAGTGCCGGTCCTAACCGCACAAATCATGAGAGGAAACCGAACCTATTGACTACCGCGCGTCGAACGGTTAACTTATTCAAAATATAAGAAATTTCTAAAAGGATGAGGAAAACATCCACGCAGGTCAGATATAGGTAAAGTTTAGCCATCCTACTAAGTGCAAGTGACGGTCTTACCCGCACAATCACGAACGAGGAAGCAAAACTTCAACCTATTATCTACCACGTTCAAAGGTTAACTTATTCTAAACACTTAGAAAATTTCAAAGGAAAAGATGAGGAAAACTTCCACGCATGTCAGATATAGGTAAAGTTTAGCCATCCTACCAAGTGCAAGTGACGGTCTTATCCGCACAATCATGAAAGAGGACGCAAAACTTTAACTTATTATCTACCACGTTGAAAAGTTAAATTATCTAAAGTACTAAAGAAATTGCTAAGTTAAATCAGAATATGCGTGAAATAAACAAGGCAAAGGATTGGCAAACAATCTTTATTCCATCGAAATTCAATTATTACAAAGATTGCTGGGTACATACCCGCATACAAAAGAAGCTATACAAAAATAAAAATCTACTCTAATGGTGGAAAGGGATCTTCAAGATCAAGCCTCAGGACCACTACCACTTGGACCCGCACCATCCGTAGAGTGTGGCGGTTCAAGGAAAGCTTTAAGGATAGCTAGCCCATCATCAGCAGCGGCAACTTCGTTTACCTTCTCCACCACCGGATGCGGGAAGGCGGCATACTGATTCACTGCTTGGTCGTATACAGCTTCAGTATCCACATCAAATAAAGGGAAGTTGGAAGGCGGGATGCCTTTCTCAACGAACCCTAGATCAAGCAGGAAGCCGGCCTTTTCCCCATCCTCATGAGAAGCGTTGAGGGCTGCGCTCATAGCATCGTCATAAGACGTCTCTGTGAAGACCCGATGCACAACCTACAAAAAGAAAAAAGTAAGTATCAAAACCTTTTCTATTTACAAAGAAAAGCGTAAAGACGTGAAAAGCTTACCTGAGACAACGCTTCTCGAAGAAGCCATTCCTTGGCAACCAGAGCTTCTTGGAGGGCGGCTTGAGCTTGGTTACAGGCACGTTCGGCTTCACTTTTATTGAGGTTGGCAAGCAACACTTCCTTTGCAGCAGCCTCTTCAACGCCCTTTAGCTTCCGCTCAGTGTGGTCAAGCACGCCCCTCTGGTCCAGGATCTCTTGGAGCTTCTTCGCGTCCTCCATCGCCAAGGCATCATGAGCCTGTTGGAGCGCCTCTAATTTAGCTTTAAGTTCCTCATTCTCGAGGCGTAGAGGCTCAGCAACAGCTTCAGCCTTGGTGGCCCTTTCAGTTGCGTTCCTAGCAGTTTCCTTAGCCAGCCGAATCTGTTCGTTAACAGCTTGGGCAGCCTTGGAACGGGCCTCGAGACGGGCCTGAACTTCAACTTCAAGGGCCTTGAACGCCTTCTCCTTCTCCGCAGCAGCCGCGGAGAGCCTCCTATTCTCCTCCCGGACAGCCCGCGCCTGAGCTACTTCTTGAATGCGAGCTGCTTTTAACTTGTCGTTTTCACGACAAAGCAGCTCGACGCGTGGCTGCATCCGGGCCAGGAGAACCCGAAGCTCATTGGTTAGCCTACCCTCCTGGTAGCTAGCCATGGCTTCCCCCAACGCACCACTGGAAGCTGCGTGACGAGCCCACTCCACGCACTCCACAGGTGTGCGAAGGGTTGTTCCTCGGCGGATGTTTCATCGTGGAACATACACTTCATTGGAATCCGACACTGCAAAAAACAAAAAGCAGTTAGGAAAAGATGATATATAAAAAAAAATAATAGGCCAAAAGAACCCTACGCACCTGTAGGGTCAATAACAGGCCGATAGCCGCCAAACCCATCACCTGAACCCAAGGGAAATCCGTCCAAGAGGTTAGGTAGATGGGAAGGAGGCAGAAGTTGGCGAGAAGCCCCATGCATACCTGAAGGATCGGCCGTCGTTGCCGATGACGGAGGAGGCATGGTGGAGGCCGCCGCGGTCGCCGCTGCGGAGTCCGCAGCAAAAGTAACCGCCGGCTCAGTGAAAGATGCGGTAAATATGGCACTGACAGCCGGCGGTGATGTCATCACAGCTGGAACAGTTGGCTCAACGGAGTGAGCAACTGAACCAGCGGAAGCAGGCGCATGCGCAGCCGCCTGGGTCGTCGCCTCAGGTAGGCTGACCAAGCCTGCCGTCATGGGCGGAGAGGTACTCCTCCCCGCTCCACCCTGGAATGCGGTAGCATCCACGCCTGCACAAGGAAGATAAGTATTAATGATGGAAAGCTATGAAGTTAAAAATAAAGGAAGTTTGTACTTACGGGTTTTCTTGAGCCTAAAAGTGCGGACAGGCGGGGACGAACCCGATGGAGCCGGCCTCTTTGCGCCGCTCACCGTCGTCATCCTGGGCTCTCCGGAGGTGACAGTCGCAGCCTCCGGAGCAGTGGTCTTATCACCACCGGGGTTCCCCGCCACCTCCTCGCTCTCGGTCTCTGAGTCAGACCGAGGCACCGGATCGGCAGTGGAGGCCACCTTCGCCTTCCCCTTCCCGCCGGCGGCCTTCTTCTTCCGCACCAACGGAGGACCATCTGCGGATTCCTCATCAGAACATAAGATTAGAGGAATTCCAGCAGAGGTTTCAGCATTGAGGGGTCGAGGGTTGAATAACGCCTTACCTGGCCGCCTGGCGCTCAGGATCTCGTGGCCTGGCGGGTAGACCTCCACGAACCGATCCGCCATCTGTTCAAGGATGGGCAACTCGTTCTCATCTAGAGCACGAGTACCCATCCGGGTGGGACCATCAGCCTTCCGCGGATACAGGAGCGACTGCAATTCGTTCCCCTCTGAAATAAAAGAAAAACAGTTAGAAGACAAACCTATATAAACAAAGTAAACAGAGCATACCGTAAGGAACAGAGTTCAAACCGTATTCGAGGACGATCGGGATCTTTTGCGCATCCGCATCCTTCCATACCCGGCTCATCCCGAGCATCACCATCCCGGACTCCGCAAAGCGGTAAACCGGAGATTGGACTCGGGATATCTTTGAAAACCATTCCGACTCCTGGTAGTTGGAGGCGTGAAGGCTGGGAAGTGCTTGCCCATTCTTGAACTTGATGGCAAGGGGGATGGCGCGAGCGGAGATGAAAAAGAACTCCCGCTTCCATGAACGAAGACTGCGCTCGGTTGCACAAATCTTCAAACCCTTGATCCGGGTTATCAGGGTATACCACCCCTGGATGCACCTCCAAGAGTAGAAGGTCATCAGGCGGTCGACGAAGGGCTCAATGCCCAGAATCCGGCACACCCACTCGAAGTGGCGAATCTTCGCGATCGCCATCGGGTGCACCTCGGTCAGGTGTACACCGTGCCTCTCTAGGACACAGTACACAAACTTTGTCAACGGGAACCTAAGATTCTCATAGACAAAGAATGCAGCATATACCCCGATCTTGCCTCTGGGGGCATCATACACCGTCTGATGAGGTTCAGGAAACTCAGGCTCGAGAGACTCGAACATGAACTTCCTGACGATGTACTGATATAGATCGACAGGCAGAGCACACTGGCACTCGCCAGCAGTACTCTTGTCATCGGCGTACACCCCAGCCTCCTGGGCTGTAGCCTCAAGATCGTGAGAAGACATCTTGCAGGTATGAAAAAGAGAACGATTTCAAGAGAATGCTCGAATGAAAAGATGAGTATTCGCCGGAAATCGTTTTGAAGATGAAGAGAAAAGTGAAATGGTGGATTACAAAGAACCCTCTCCCCCTTTATATACTAATCGCAATTAATGCGATGAATTTAATGCGGAAGAGAGAGAAATCGCAGGTGCAATGAAACTATGACACGAGGCAAAAAGCAAGCTGGCAACAGCTGTTGAAAGGACGCGTACCATTAATTTCGCGGCCACGCGCCCGAAAAATCGCGCCCACGCGCCTGAAAAAGCGTCTGGAATGACCAGGTACTGTCACGTCACCATAACTTCTTGCACGTCCTGACACAGTTAGAAGAAACCGTCGCACGACGTTTCAGCAGTTTGGACTGTTCTTATCCTTTCACCAACTCTTCAAATTTCAAAAAATTCAAAAAGATTCAAAAGTAAGCGGGAAAATACCCCTTACCTTGGCAACCAAGTAACTGTAACACAGGTGCGGGTACAGTGTTAAGGCAAAACCCTTCACATACTTAGCACCTGCAGGGAATTGAAGCCAAGAATACCTCGGCAACCAAGTAACTATAAGACGGGTGCGGGTACAGTGTCAAGGCAAAACCCTTCACATACTTAGCACCCGCAGGGAATTGACGCCAGGAATACCTTGGAAGTAAAGTAACCGTAAGACGAGCGCGGGTACAGTGTTAAGGCAAAACCCTTCACATACCTAGCGCTCCGCAGGGAATTGAAACCAAGAATGATATGGGCAATGCTTGCGGAAACGGGAATAACATCCCCGCATAGCGGGAACGTCGAGAACTACATTGTTTGAAGCTCCAAGATGGAATTGGTGGTTTTAACATAATTGATCACTATGTTCAAAACTACTAAAACCTCATGGAGAATCCACACAAATGGAACTCAACGCTCCTGACTTGCGAGGAGGTTACAGACCTACCCGCATCATACCCAAAAATCAAGCAGGAAAGTCGGGAATTTCTGCAAGTGACATAAGGACTTCCGCGGGAAGAATCCCCATGGAAAACCTTAAAACTAAACCCTTTTCAAAACCCTTTGCTTAAGTCCAAAAGTTCACCTCACTTTATTAAACATTCATGAGAAGAACATTGGACTGGGGGGACTTGAAGAGGTAGGTCCCAGCAGAGCCCAGTTGGACCCGCAGGACTCACCTTGAAGAGAGACGTCTGCGCAGAAACCAACTGGATCCGCAGGACCCACCATGCTCAGAGACGTGACGTCCTTACGCGCAGTACGCAAGCTGTTCCCGCAGGAAATGCCTCCCAATGGTGAAGTACTCCGCCTGTTCCCGCAGCTGCGGATACAAGCCATCAGGGAAGGCCACCCGCGCAGCAAGGCTACACGCACAAGGCACTTAGCTCTCAATAATTCAGTTGTCACCTGAAGGAATGAGCAAAGCCGGGAACAATCCCGCACAAAGGCGGGAGGGGGAATACTCCCGCCCAAATAAGCCAGTCCGTACGATACGGGAAGATCTTTTGTACTGTACCTGACGAGGTATGGGCAAAAGATCTGACCAGAGATACGACAGCTCATTGACAACAGTATGGCGAGCAGCATGCTCTTGTACTGTATGTCACTATTAGCCGCTACCTACTCACCAACTCCTGTCATACCACGTGCATAGCCTGCAGTTGGTGGAAAAGGAATAGTACACAGCAGGCCTGGTCATTGTCAGACGCTGCCTACCCACCAACTGCCAGCATGGCACGTGCGTAGGCCACAGTTGGTAGAACAGGAATACTATTCAGCCGGCTATACCCTCTTGGAAACCTACCTTCGGCTATAAATACCCCAAATGGTATGATCATCTCATACTATCTTGTATCTTACATATTATACCTGATATCTACTCTAGCAATCTCTTAATATACATTTATATTCAAGAGCAATCTAGTCTGATTCTCACGCCGGAGGGTGGTCACAAGGAGGAACCCCCCCTTCTAAGTGACGAGCTCACGGTGTCTGTTTTGCAGGTTATCAGAAGAACCATCTTTGCCGGGTCTAACCCCTCGTGGGAAACATCTATTTAACCCCCAGATTATCCGTAATCTGCCTGGGGTCAATTAGTGTTTCTTCATTATGTGAGTTCTTTTTTTTAACGTTGTTGTCAGGTTAGTTTATAACTACTATAATACCAATGTTGACAATATTAGGTTATTAAGAACCAAGGTGGTCAAATGGTATGATAATGTTAGTGTGGGGAAGTAAAAGAATGCACTTCTTTTTGTTTTGTTAATCATTTAGAATACTCTAGAAGCTTTTTAGTTTGCCAACTGTTGGAGCGGAATGCTCAAATAGCGGAATTCAGCAATAACACTGTAGGTAAAATTGAAGGAGTTGCCATTATGAATTTATGATTATGAGCACTAGAATGAATAGACTATTTAAAAGTTAAATAAGTCATGAAATGAAAAGATAGTTTATAGCTATTTGGAAAATAATTAAATCCAAGTTTTAGTAATTATTAATATTTTAGAAATAATAATTAGTTGAAGGTTTTATAAATAACAAACGGTCCTTGATTAATATAAATTCAATTACATAGAAGACCCTTTTTGCTATAAAACTATGAGCATGTTTGGGATTGAGTTTGAAAACACTTTATTGGCTTTTTTAAAAAGCCAATAAATTAAATGGTGTTCGACAATCACAAAAAATCTTTTTATTTTAGCTTTTTAAAAATGTTAAAAAGCAGTTTTCTAAAAGCCTCAATTCCTGACTTATTAAAATGGTTTTTTGAAAACCCATAAACACTTTTCAAACTCAATAACAAACATTCTATATATCAGTCATTCCATCATAATTTGTAAAGCTAACTTACAGGGCCGTCTTCAAAGATTTATGTACCTCGGCCGAATCGAAATAAAAAGACCCATACCTTAACAAAGAACTATATAAGCTAATATTTTTAAATGATGCTTAATGTTATAACAATAAACATAGAATAATATATTATTAAAACCAAATACCGTAATAACTAATGATTAACCAATGATTTGTGAAACTCTACTAACATTGGATAAAAAAATAGATTTGTCCTTGATGGCTGGCAATGACGTAGTTAAGTTGGGGCCAGGGGAGCCCTAGCCCTCTCCGTTTTTCCCTCGGTGGTGTAAATCTATCATTTTTCGGTTGAAAATCTTTATACATAGTGTAAATTTACCCGTTTTCGACCGAAATTTTGAGCCCGCTCCCCTCCATTTTTTGCTCGGTAGTGTGAATTTATCCTTTTTCGACCGAAACTTTTTATACATAACGTAAATTTACCCATTTCCGGCTGAAATTTTGAACCTGGACCCTCCTTTTTTTCGCCCGGTAGCGTAAATGTATCATTTTTCGGCCAAAAAATTTTATACGTAGTGTAGATTTACCCGTTTTCGACCGAAATTTTGAGCCCCCTCCCCCTCTAGTTAATTTTTTTTATACATATTGAGTCCGGCCCCCTCGACGGTATATCCAAGCTTCGCCATTAGTGGTTGGCTTGGTCAACCGCAAAGGAGCCTGGTGGTCAACAATGAACCAATAGTGGTGGTCGACTGGGTTAGTCATTGTTTAGGTTTTGTTCAACATTCGCAAAGAATGAAGGAAGCAAAAAAGGATTTTCAATCAACAACTATTTATTTTATTTTGCATTGGGAGTTTATTTAATTTTTTTAGTTTTTAGTTTTAGTTTGGGCTCAATAATTTAAACTTGATTACTTGGATTATGAATAAAAAAGAATTTTGGGCCCAATAATTATAAGATGGTAAAGATCATATTATATTTTATAATTTTTATACTTTTAAATGTATATATAAAAAATATAAATACAAAAAATTTTGGCCCCCAAAATTACGTGCCCTAACCGACGGTCCGACCGGCACTACCCTCCAGCCCGCCCTGCTAACTTAAGTTAGCATTCCAAACTCGTTACAAAACTGAAACTAGAAAACTCTAACTTGTTACTCAGAATTGCACTTACCAAAGAGCATGTTTGAAATTGAGTTTGATAACAAGTTATTGACTTATTGGCGATCACAAAAGTCACTTTTATTGTAGCTTTCTGATAAAGTTAGCAAACTGTTTTCTAAAAGGCACAAATCATGGTTTTTAAATTGATTCTTTGAAGAATTACAAAAACATTAGGTGATTTTATATAGCCAATCCATATAAATATGGTTGGCTTTCTGTTTCTGTTAAACAAAAGAAAATGAAGAAAAACTAATAATGTCACCATGCATGTGTTTGCTAAGGGGGTGGGGGTGGTTTCAAATCAATCACTCATCACATCTAATGGTGGTGTGCCACATCACCCCATCATATTTCATCACTAGTGATTGAATTTAGTGGCGGTGGTGGTGATGGTTTGATGAGTATTTTTTTTAATTTTATATAATAAATACTAAAATAAGGTTAGATTAAATAAAAAATAAAACAAGATTAAATTAATGTTACAAAGATAAACAAATTTAAAAAACCGACAAAAAAAAAAACCTACGGCCCTGCCCAAACCCACTTGTTGCGTATCTCGCATTTGCGTTGAAGTATGATCGATTTAAAGGGTTCGTCAAGATGTTCGTGCGGTTGTAGGAGGAATGTTAAATCAGTGTTTTTTTGTTTTCATTCAAATGGTTGATATACGTCTTGTCACGTTTTAATTTTGAATCAAGAGCTAGTTTCTTTCGCTCCTTCGCCTCGGCCATTTCCGCCAACTTAGCCGACTTGTATTTGTTGAAGTCTTCGGCCACCGCTTCCTTTCCTAATCTTGACGATTCCCCACTTTATTTACGATGCGGCCGTGTGGGTGTGTCTTCGTCGGGATCGTCTCCGGGTTCCTCGTACAAGTTCATGTTCGGCATGTTGTTTGACAAGCCGTCGGTAGACGTTATGTAGTTCCCGGACTCGAAAGTTTTTGATCTTTTTGAAAAAGATCCTTTCTTCCTTGGAGCCGTCGGTCCGTCCATGTCGACCACGGGAATCGGTTCCCACTTCTGGTGATGTCTCGCAACCTCCCACGCTTCCAAGTGGGGAAAAGATCTATATCGGAAAACCTTGACATAATTGCGTAAAGCGTCCTTTATGATAGTCGCCTCGCTCGCTCTGTTTTGTGGATTTCGGGCCTACAAAACATTTAGAAAAATATATATATCAAATTGTAAAAATAAAGTAATAAATTATAAAAAAAACTAATAAATTTTAAAAAATAGTTACCAATTGGATGTAGCAAGCATTAAATTTTGACATTTTTCGATTCAAATCTCCCCACTTGGAAGTCATTTGATCCATGTTTCGTTGGGTTGACCCGGGAAGTTTGTCGAAATGTGCCATAACACGTCTCCATAACATTTTTTTGTTGGTTTGGGTGTTTTTTTGTTTCGGAGCAGTGTAAATAAGCCTTAGTCAAGGCGACCTCCTCCGCGGACAACAAGGCTTCTTCGCGACGGTGACATCCTCCTTCGCGGGTACATCTTCATCCACATTGTGCTCTTCTTCACGAAAAGCACGTGCAAATTGATGTATAACATCGTTATCGTCTAGGGGATCGACGGACATTTGAGAGGGTTGAGATTGAAACATTTGAAAAGCATTATTTGGATAATTTTGGGTAGAAAAATGTGGAATAAAAGGTTGATTTTGATACGGTTGAAAAGATTGCGATTGAAAATGTTGGTTTTGGAATGGCTGAAGAGGTTGTGGATGATAAGGTTGTTGTTGGAATGGTTGGGTTGTGTCGGGTTCATCTTGTAACCGAAATCTCGTCAGCTCGCCTAGATTTTGTCGAACCTTTGGTCGGGTTTGGGTTTTCTTTGAATCCGAGCCACGTTTCCTAGAACCCTCCATTGGTGTGATGTTAGAATGTTATTTGTAGTAGAAGATTTTGAGTTGGATTTGAAAATGGATTTGAGTTATTTATATAGGCTAAATAACTTTTTTTTTATTTACCCCCCTCCCCCCCCCCCCCCAACGGTAACCTTCTTGAGCTTCACCACGTGATGACCATCACGCAAACCCCCTCATCACGCGTGATACAAGGGGTGACGACGGTGTTCGTGATCCCATCACTTGTGATGGATGGTCCATCACGGACCACCCCGTCCCCTCTTATAAAACCGGCCTAGAAGAGACATAAAATATCCTTTTGTATTTATTATGTATTAAGTTGACAAGAAATTAGCTTGGAGTATAAGAAAGCCATTATCATTACTTTTTCTCCATTTTCGACTATTGATTATTGAACTTGTACTTGCATGTAAACATGATGATCTTGTTCTGAATTGCTTCATATTCTGAACTTCTTTAATCATTAAAGGGCACACATGAGTTTCTTTGGGAACCTTTTGTTGACAATTTGTTTGTGGTCCGTAATGATTAACAATATATATAATCGACTCGGATAGAACCTTAGAGTCATCACTAATATATTTGCGATCACAAGGTTGTATTTACTCCATCATAATCTAAGATTAAAACTTAAAGGAGAGTAAAAGATGTAGAAACGACATAAATTAATTATCTAAATTTTGAATATAAGAATGATTATAGAGATTATACTGGGAATCCTCTTACATACTTGAATTTAAGTTATAAATGTTTTTATGCCCGCTTTTCT